>NW_016811527.1:386356-404382 GCF_001698545.2 Rhinopithecus bieti | reverse complement strand
TAAAATATTTTATCATTTTTAGTGGTTACACGACAGATTAGAAAAAAGCACATCTGTCACTTAACAACAGGATAATAAAACATAGTATTATTTGTGACATAGGAGACTGATAGGACTCACTTTCTGGTCACAACCCTGCTGACCAAAACAATATCTCGATCTGGTCCAGACAGGATGAATTATCACTCTTTTCCTAGAAAGTTCTAAATAACCCATCCCTCAATTTTCATTGACCCAGCCCTAATTTTGCAAGTAATTGAAAGTAGATATAAGGGAGTATACATACAATTAGCAAGAGCCCATGAATTGTCAATTTTGGGTATATTGCCTATGAGTAAGGGCTGATCCAAAAGAGGAAGTACTGTCCAATTAAACACTGTTGCCTAAAACCACAATACACTTGAATTCTTTCCTGGGTAAAGCCAAGAACCCTCTGGGGCTAAGCCTCAATTTGGTAGTTCAGTTGTCTTGCATCATTTATATGGTATGGTTGGAGACTTATAATTTTAAGACCTCTGTGCCTACCTTGCCTGCCATTTGTATTTTACTGCAATGCTTTTAATTAAATATATGTTTTAAAATGCACAAATTTATGTATGTGTGTTTATAAATGCATGCATACTCTTTTCAGTGCTTGTTATTCCCTTATACATCTTCATATTTTTGTTTAGAATATGTTTTCAGCCTAAAAAATTTACTTTTATTTTTTAATGTCACCCTACTAGACACATTTTTTTTTTCAAATTCTATATCCCTCAACTCATTTCTATGTTTACTTCTACAGAATGTTTGCCTTGGGTATAGAATTCTAGACTGGCATGTTTTGTGATTAATTTCTACACATTAAATATGCCAGAAAAATATCAAATTGATTCTATTTATTTGGTTTAGAGAGTTGCTGTTGTATAATCTTTAAAGACAATTATTAATTTTTCTTTCTGTATGATTTCGATATTCTTTTTTTTTTTGCTGTTTAATTTCTATGTGTTTTAGTGTAGATTTCTTAATGTTTATCCTACTTTTCTGAGCTTTTTGTAAAAAATTATACCTTTTATCAATCTTGGAATGCTCTTAGTCATCATATTATCATACGGATATGTATCATATGTTTGAATATTTCTTATTCTTTATCGTGTAAATTTTAGATTTTGATGTGTATATGTGTGGTGGTGTATATGTATACCTAAAACTGAATAAAGTGAGGCAATAAACCACACAGCTATCTGAGGACAACATGTTCATCAGAAGAAATAGCATAAAGCTCTGAATAGGAGCATGTGTTACATATAGAAAGTCTGTCCTTAAAACTTCTAGAATGTTTCCTCTGTTCTCCATTTTAATTAACGCAAAATTGACTCAGCCTGGATCTGTACTTTTCATCTTAGATAAAGATATGCTAGGCCCGGTGTGGTGACTCATGCCTGTAATCCAGCACTTTGGGCGGCCGAGGTGGGCGGATCATGAAGTCAGGAGATCGAGACCAGCCTGACCAATATGGTGAAACCCTGTCTCTACTAAAATACAAAAAAATTACCTGGGCGTGGTGGTGCACACCTGTAGTCCCAGCTACTCGGGAGGCTGAGGCAGTGGAATCGCTTAAACCCAGGAGACAGAGGTTGTAGTGAGCCCAGATCACACCACTGCACTCCAGCCTGGCAACAGAAAAAGACTCGGTCTCAAAAAAAAAAAAAAAAAAAAGATATATTATAGTTTTTTAAATTTCTTTCATATTCTTATAATTCCTTATTCTCTGACATTGGTATAATTCTTATTATTAATACTTAATGAAAGTTAAGTAAAATAATAGTAACTAATGTTTATTCAATAGTTATTACATGTTTCCAGAAAGGAAAGTTGTTATTTTGCATACGAAGTTTAATTTTTTTAAAAGCAATAACCTCAAATCATTTTGTGACAGAAAATAAAGTTAAGATCGTATTTTACCTAAAGGAGAACCTCAGAAAACTTAGAATTGTCCCAATTTTGTACAAATATAAAATGGGGAAAATATAATTTGTATGTGTTCACGACTGTGCTAAAGTTGGCCGACTTAAATATGAATAAGGGTTTTGCCCTGATTTTGAGGGATTCATGATCTATTAAGACAGACACATAAACAGACAAGTAAAATATGGTATAATATATGCAAGACACAAATTGAGCGTAGAGATGACACTGTAGTTTGATAGACAAGCCTCTCAGGCTTTTCATGTAGCTCTTCTGGTTAAGGGAAAGGCAGTGAAGTTTTGGTCCCGATCAGAGAACATGAATAGACAAGAGAGGCAGCCAAAACACAGAACAATCATGAAAGGACTGCAGAATATCAAGAGAATGCAGATATTCTTACCGCTCTGGAGCAGAGAATTGTAAGATGTTATATTACTCACAATGATGAGCTATCCAGAGACTGTGAGCAGGGCAGTGATATTCTTTAGATTTTGTTTTGGAAAGACAAGTCCATTGGTTTTCTAGAGCATAGATTACAAAAGGAACACATTGATCTAAGAATAGCTACTGAAGTATATTTTCACCAATATAGGTGAGGGGTGGGTCACATCAAAGCATCCCTCTAATGTATGAACATTTATTAAGTGTTTTACTTTTATGTGTATAGTTTTGGTCTTATTTTATTTTAACCAATTCTCCCTTTTGGGAACATTTTCTACATTTTTTTACATTAAAATGACTTAAAACATTTGTGTTAGCTTATGGTTGAGTTTTAATTAAAACATAATTTATGAATATTGATTATTTTATAAAGATTAATTTCCTTGGTTGGCAAATGTTTTGCCTGAAGAATTTTCCCATTAAACAATGAATATAGTCATAAAATATAATGAAGAGTTAATGAATGTATGCCATGTATTAGAAGTCTAATACAACATGTATTAGAAGTCTAATATCAACAACATTGAGGAATAAATACATTTTAAGATGACTTTTCCGATTTTATCTGCTAGTTACTAGCAAATTCAACTAGCACACAAAAGATGAGTCATGCTATGAATAGATTTAATTTACAAATATAATATTAAATACATCCCTATACTAATCAAATGAATTTATCATATTAATACATTTAATGAGGGATATTTTGAAATGTCCTTTTGATCAAATCATGCAATTATTTAAATTAATCTTTAGCTTGAACTAATAATCAGAATAGAACATCACAATGTTTGTTTGACTGAAAGTACAATTTTAGCATATTTATTCACAAAAGAACAATGTTAGCCCTAATTGGATAGGTGTTTGAGACTCTGAAAACCATATAATTGTTTAAGATAAACTTTACTATATTGACATTAACTGATTTCATGGTATAACTGTGATTACTATAAATAATTGTAACAGATTTGAAAATTATTGTTCTATAGACTTATCTCTATTTAGTTTCAACTCTTTCTGTTGAGATGATCTTAAGATAATAGAGATAACGTTGGAAGAATAGCAATAATGAATTTGATCTATACAACAAAATTTCCCCTTATCAGGTTAGTATAGTTAAAAAAGCAGAATCAGTTTTTTATGGAAATGTTTTACTAATTAGCTCTTTGTTCCTGTACCACATCGCATTTTAGAATTTTATGTGATCTCTGTGCAACGAAAAAAATTAAAATGTTCTGCAGTTAATTATTTTAATTACAGTTGTTTTACTATATTTGATGGTCAACCACAGAATAGATCCCTGTCTTTTAGGTTAAAATTGAGAAACATGCACCTGTATAATTATTTATTATAAAATATGAATTGAATACTTGCTACTTGTTATATAGTGTGTAAGCATTGGAATGTAACAATGGAAAAGATCCAATCTCTGCTTTTATTGAGTTCACATTCAGAGGAATAATTAAGAGACTATTTCATTATAGGTAAAACTATTTAAGATATAAATATTACAGTAAAACTCTCTGTAACAGGCCTGCATGCTCTGCACATGTATCACAGAACTGAAAGTATAATTTAAAAAATTTAAAATTGCATTTGATTTGAGCACAAACTAATCAAAATACAGTCTACATTCTATAGATCACATCACTTAATATCTGAATGTCAGCCATTATACAAAGTGTACTCCTCTCCCAAATAATAATAGCTAATTTTTTTCAAGTGTTTACACTTTATACACTGTTGTAAAAGACTTACACATTTTAAACATTTATTGCTTACAGTATTCTAATGAGGCAAGCCCTACTATTATGCCTATTTTACAAGGAAGGACATTCAGGCCCAGAGATGTCAGAGGACATCTTTCAAATAAGGAAACTAGTAGTAGTGACAGCTTTCACCAGTTCTGGTCAAGATTATATGTGCATAATTGTTCAATTCTGCTGCAAAAGACAAAAGTGTATTACACTTGTGGACTGAATGTTTTGGGTTAAAAGGCATTGAAGGCTTGATGTAATAAAGCCAACTGTTTTATTGCATCTTAAATAAAATATACAATTTTATTTAATAACCGATCCTAAAAGACAGCAAAAGTACTTTCTCTTTTATCAAGAAGATACTGTCTTTTTTTTTTATTATTATTATACTTTAAGTTCTAGGGTACATGTGCACAATGCGCAGGTTTGTTACATATGTATACATGTGCCATGTTGGTGTGCTGCACCCATCAACTCGTCAGCACCCATCAACTCGTCATTTACATCAGTTATAACTCTCAATGCCATCCCTTCCCCTCCCTCCTCCCCATAATAGTCCCCAGTATGTGATGTTCCCCTTCCCATGTCCAAGTGATCTCTTTGTTCAATTCCCACCTATGAGTGAGAACATGCAGTGCTTGGTTTTCTGTTCTTGCGAAAAGTTTGCTGAGAATGGTGGTTTCCAGCTGCACCCATGTCCCTACAAAGGACATAAACTCATCCTTTTTTTATGGCTGCGTAGTATTCCATGGTGTATATGTGCCACATTTTCTTAATCCAGTCGGCCATTGATGGACATTTGGGTTGATTCCAAGTCTTTGCTATTGTGAATAGTGCCGCAATAAACATACATGTGCATGTGTCTCTATGGCAGCATGATTTATAATCCTTTGGGTATATACCCAGTAATGCGATGGCTGGGTCATATGGTATTCCTAGTTTTAGATCCTTGAGGAATCACTATACTGTTTTCCACAATGCTTGAACTAGTTTACAATCCCGCCAACAGTGTAAAAGTGTTCCCATTTCTCCACATCCTCTCCAGCATCTGTTGTTTCCTGACTTTTAATGATTGGCATTCTAACTGGTGTGAGATGGTATCTCATTGTGGTTTTGATTTGCATTTATCTGATGGCCAGTAATGACGAGCATTGATCGCAAATAACTTAACGAAAATTTAAGACTTATACATTGAAAATAAAGTTTTCAGCATTTTAAATTTTTTAATATTTAGAAAATTTTCTATGGCCTTCTTTTTTGAAAATAAAAAANATATATTATAGTTTTTTAAATTTCTTTCATATTCTTATAATTCCTTATTCTCTGACATTGGTATAATTCTTATTATTAATACTTAATGAAAGTTAAGTAAAATAATAGTAACTAATGTTTATTCAATAGTTATTACATGTTTCCAGAAAGGAAAGTTGTTATTTTGCATACGAAGTTTAATTTTTTTAAAAAGCAATAACCTCAAATCATTTTGTGACAGAAAATAAAGTTAAGATCGTATTTTACCTAAAGGAGAACCTCAGAAAAACTTAGAATTGTCCCAATTTTGTACAAATATAAAATGGGGAAAATATAATTTGTATGTGTTCACGACTGTGCTAAAGTTGGCCGACTTAAATATGAATAAGGGTTTTGCCCTGATTTTGAGGGATTCATGATCTATTAAGACAGACACATAAACAGACAAGTAAAATATGGTATAATATATGCAAGACACAAATTGAGCGTAGAGATGACACTGTAGTTTGATAGACAAGCCTCTCAGGCTTTTCATGTAGCTCTTCTGGTTAAGGGAAAGGCAGTGAAGTTTTGGTCCCGATCAGAGAACATGAATAGACAAGAGAGGCAGCCAAAACACAGAACAATCATGAAAGGACTGCAGAATATCAAGAGAATGCAGATATTCTTACCGCTCTGGAGCAGAGAATTGTAAGATGTTATATTACTCACAATGATGAGCTATCCAGAGACTGTGAGCAGGGCAGTGATATTCTTTAGATTTTTGTTTTGGAAAGACAAGTCCATTGGTTTTCTAGAGCATAGATTACAAAAGGAACACATTGATCTAAGAATAGCTACTGAAGTATATTTTTCACCAATATAGGTGAGGGGTGGGTCACATCAAAGCATCCCTCTAATGTATGAACATTTATTAAGTGTTTTTACTTTTATGTGTATAGTTTTGGTCTTATTTTTATTTTTAACCAATTCTCCCTTTTTGGGAACATTTTCTACATTTTTTTACATTAAAATGACTTAAAACATTTGTGTTAGCTTATGGTTGAGTTTTTAATTAAAACATAATTTATGAATATTGATTATTTTATAAAGATTAATTTCCTTGGTTGGCAAATGTTTTGCCTGAAGAATTTTTCCCATTAAACAATGAATATAGTCATAAAAATATAATGAAGAGTTAATGAATGTATGCCATGTATTAGAAGTCTAATACAACATGTATTAGAAGTCTAATATCAACAACATTGAGGAATAAATACATTTTTAAGATGACTTTTTCCGATTTTATCTGCTAGTTACTAGCAAATTCAACTAGCACACAAAAGATGAGTCATGCTATGAATAGATTTAATTTACAAATATAATATTAAATACATCCCTATACTAATCAAATGAATTTATCATATTAATACATTTAATGAGGGATATTTTTGAAATGTCCTTTTGATCAAATCATGCAATTATTTAAATTAATCTTTAGCTTGAACTAATAATCAGAATAGAACATCACAATGTTTGTTTGACTGAAAGTACAATTTTTAGCATATTTATTCACAAAAGAACAATGTTAGCCCTAATTGGATAGGTGTTTGAGACTCTGAAAACCATATAATTGTTTAAGATAAACTTTACTATATTGACATTAACTGATTTCATGGTATAACTGTGATTACTATAAATAATTGTAACAGATTTGAAAATTATTGTTCTATAGACTTATCTCTATTTAGTTTCAACTCTTTCTGTTGAGATGATCTTAAGATAATAGAGATAACGTTGGAAGAATAGCAATAATGAATTTGATCTATACAACAAAATTTCCCCTTATCAGGTTAGTATAGTTAAAAAAGCAGAATCAGTTTTTTATGGAAATGTTTTACTAATTAGCTCTTTGTTCCTGTACCACATCGCATTTTAGAATTTTATGTGATCTCTGTGCAACGAAAAAAATTAAAATGTTCTGCAGTTAATTATTTTAATTACAGTTGTTTTACTATATTTGATGGTCAACCACAGAATAGATCCCTGTCTTTTTAGGTTAAAAATTGAGAAACATGCACCTGTATAATTATTTATTATAAAATATGAATTGAATACTTGCTACTTGTTATATAGTGTGTAAGCATTGGAATGTAACAATGGAAAAGATCCAATCTCTGCTTTTATTGAGTTCACATTCAGAGGAATAATTAAGAGACTATTTCATTATAGGTAAAACTATTTAAGATATAAATATTACAGTAAAACTCTCTGTAACAGGCCTGCATGCTCTGCACATGTATCACAGAACTGAAAGTATAATTTAAAAAATTTAAAAATTGCATTTGATTTGAGCACAAACTAATCAAAATACAGTCTACATTCTATAGATCACATCACTTAATATCTGAATGTCAGCCATTATACAAAGTGTACTCCTCTCCCAAATAATAATAGCTAATTTTTTTCAAGTGTTTACACTTTATACACTGTTGTAAAAGACTTACACATTTTAAACATTTATTGCTTACAGTATTCTAATGAGGCAAGCCCTACTATTATGCCTATTTTACAAGGAAGGACATTCAGGCCCAGAGATGTCAGAGGACATCTTTCAAATAAGGAAACTAGTAGTAGTGACAGCTTTCACCAGTTCTGGTCAAGATTATATGTGCATAATTGTTCAATTCTGCTGCAAAAGACAAAAAGTGTATTACACTTGTGGACTGAATGTTTTGGGTTAAAAGGCATTGAAGGCTTGATGTAATAAAGCCAACTGTTTTATTGCATCTTAAATAAAATATACAATTTTATTTAATAACCGATCCTAAAAGACAGCAAAAAGTACTTTCTCTTTTTATCAAGAAGATACTGTCTTTTTTTTTTATTATTATTATACTTTAAGTTCTAGGGTACATGTGCACAATGCGCAGGTTTGTTACATATGTATACATGTGCCATGTTGGTGTGCTGCACCCATCAACTCGTCAGCACCCATCAACTCGTCATTTACATCAGTTATAACTCTCAATGCCATCCCTTCCCCCTCCCTCCTCCCCATAATAGTCCCCAGTATGTGATGTTCCCCTTCCCATGTCCAAGTGATCTCTTTGTTCAATTCCCACCTATGAGTGAGAACATGCAGTGCTTGGTTTTCTGTTCTTGCGAAAAGTTTGCTGAGAATGGTGGTTTCCAGCTGCACCCATGTCCCTACAAAGGACATAAACTCATCCTTTTTTTATGGCTGCGTAGTATTCCATGGTGTATATGTGCCACATTTTCTTAATCCAGTCGGCCATTGATGGACATTTGGGTTGATTCCAAGTCTTTGCTATTGTGAATAGTGCCGCAATAAACATACATGTGCATGTGTCTCTATGGCAGCATGATTTATAATCCTTTGGGTATATACCCAGTAATGCGATGGCTGGGTCATATGGTATTCCTAGTTTTAGATCCTTGAGGAATCACTATACTGTTTTCCACAATGCTTGAACTAGTTTACAATCCCGCCAACAGTGTAAAAGTGTTCCCATTTCTCCACATCCTCTCCAGCATCTGTTGTTTCCTGACTTTTTAATGATTGGCATTCTAACTGGTGTGAGATGGTATCTCATTGTGGTTTTGATTTGCATTTATCTGATGGCCAGTAATGACGAGCATTGATCGCAAATAACTTAACGAAAAATTTAAGACTTATACATTGAAAAATAAAGTTTTCAGCATTTTTAAATTTTTTAATATTTAGAAAATTTTCTATGGCCTTCTTTTTTGAAAAATAAAAAAGTGAATTCTAAAAAGTCTTTAAACAGTCTCTGTGTGCGCATCATTTTCATAATTTATTAAACTCATAATTCAACACCTATTGATAATTTGTTCATTGAAAAAATGAGAAGAAAGTGTTTGGGAATTATTTTGATCCCTATGGAACTGAAAATCAAAAAAGCGTAACTTTCTTCAGAAAGGTGTAAAAGAAAAAGCTCTAGGGAAATATCGCAAGAGTTAATTAATTCAGCCTGCTGCAATAATGTTACATTCACATTATAAGGGTTCTTTCTGAAAATTAGATGTTAGTTTTGAAGTGTTAATATATTAAAATGAATGCAAATTATCCCAAATAGTCACTAACTAGTGTGGATTCTCATTTAGTTATAACAGTTACAGATTTCAGAGGATCAGATACACAAAAGCTGGGTGATATAAGGAAAAATTTTGTAGACATAATTAATTGCCAAATTCTTTTATCTTTAAGAATCTAGCTGGAACTAGTTTCATTAAAATTATTTGTGCTCATTTAAACTTGTGAATTGATATAACTGAAAATTAAACTGTGTTAAAGCATAGCAATGTTTAGCGAGATTGAAGTGTTTGTTATATTTATTCAGGATAAAATAATCACCTCTAAAGTATGCTACTAATTAAAAAATGGAACATACCTTAAGAGGATTCATCACAGTGTAATGTCAAATTATGCACATCATTTAGCCTCGAAATTAAATATTTAGAAAGCAATGAAAATGGTAAAACTTTTTACTATATTGCTATTTTATAACTTGGTGGCAATAAAACATGAAAGAGAAAACCTTGCTTTTAGAGATAGACAAAATTGGCTTTTTAAAAATTATATATAAAAGATGTATAACATGATGTTTTAAGATGCATGTATATAGTGAAATGACTACTAGAGTCATATAAATAATCCTGTCCATCTCCTTACATATTTACCTTTTGTGTCTCTGTGATAGGAGCACTTGAAATCTATTCTCAGCAGATTTCCAATAAAACATATAATATTATTAATGAAAATCATCATGCAGTGCATTTGATCTCTAGATTTATTTATTCTACATAATTGCAACTTTGTAAACTATTACCTACACTTCCTCATTTTCACCTCCACCCTCAATGCTCAATGTCCTCACCCCCTGCCCCTGGTAAACATCATTCTAATCTCAGTTTCTATGTTTTCAACATTTTTAGATTGCATATTATAAGTGGAATCACAGCTATTTTACTTTCTGTGTCTGGCTTATTTCACTTAGTATAATGTCTTCCAGGTTTATTCAGCTTGTCACACATGGCAAGATTTCCTTTTATTTGTCAGCTGAAAAGTATTCAATTGTATGTAATTTATATATATACACACATATATTTTATATATAATATATACATGTATTTTATATATATTATATATACATATATTTTATATATGTATTATTTATTTCAAAACAATTTCTTATTCAATTCATTCATCTATAGATACTTAGGTTGTTTTTATTTCTTGGCTGTTGTGAATAATGTTGCAATGAATGTGAGAATGCAGATATATTTACCAGTGGTTATTTCATTAGGTACTTACCCAGAGGATGGATTGTTGGATCATACAGTAGTTCTATTTTTAATTTTTGAGGAAATAATACCATTTTCCCTAATGACTATAACATTTTACATTCCCATCAACATCATTAAAGGGTTCTATTTTCTTCACACTCTCACCAACACTTAACTACTTCTCATCTTTTTGATAGTGGCTCTTTTAGTATGTGTGAGAGAATATTTCATTGTGATTTTGATTTACATTCCTGTGGTAATTAGTGATGTTGAGCACCTTTTCACTTACTTGTTGGACAGTTTTACATCTTCTTTGAAATAAGGTCTATTTAGAACATTTCCTCATTTTTATTTGGGTTATTTATTTATTTGCTTATATTGAGATTTGTGAGTTCCTTATATATTTTAAATATTAATCCCTTATCAGATATATGCTTTGCAAATATTTTCTCTCAACGTGTAGCCTGCCTTTATGTTGTGTTGATTGTTTCTTTCGCCGTACAGAAGCAATTTAGTGTGATACAGTCCTAACTGCTTATTTTTTGTTGTTGTTGCTTGAGGCTTTAGTGTGAGATATATATATATATAATATGTAATTGTCGAGGTCAATTCCAAAAAGTTTTTCTTCTAAGAGATTTATGATTTTGCATCTTGTGTTTAGATCTTTAATCTATTTGGTTGTTTTACAATACTGTAGGCTAAGGGCCCAATTTCGGGCCCAATTTCATTCTTTTGCATACAGATATACAGTTTTCTCAGTTCCCTTCATTGAAAAAAAAAAAAAAAAAAGTTTTCCCAATCGTGTATTCTTGGTTCCCCTGTTAAAACGTAATTGACTTCATATGCTTGAGTTTCTTTTCTCTGATATCTCTATTGTGTTCCACTGATTTTTGTGTCTGGTTTTATGCCCTTATTACACTTCTATGATTGCAATAGCAATGTAATATAAATTAAACTCAGGAAGTGTGATGCCTCCAACTTTGTCTTTCTTTCTTATGATTTATTGTCAATTAAAGGCATTTTGCTATTACATATAAATTTTAGATTTTTTTTTATATTTCTGTGAAAAATACCATTGGAATTTTGATAGAAATTGTATTAAATCTGTATATCACATTGGGTACTATGGACATGTTAACAGTATCGTAGTAATATGCTTGGTTTGGATCTTTTTGGATTTCTAATGTGAGAAATTAAGGGACACCAAATATGTGGTATCCTTTAGGCTTACTGTATATGCATTTCTATATATTTCTCCGTGTTTGAAAATTTTCCAGCCATTATATCTTCTAATACACTTTCTGTCCCTTTTTCTTTCTTGAACTCCCATAAAATGTGTAAATTAGACAGCCTGATGGCCGTCTCATATGTCCCTTAAGCTATCCTCACTGCTTTTCATTGTTTGTTCCTCTGACTAGATGAATTTCAATAATTTGTCTTCAAGTTTATTATTTGTCTTTCTTTCCCTTGATCTAAACTCATAGAACCACTCTATTGAATTTTTCATTTCAGTTATTGTGTTCTTTAGCTTTATAATTTTCAATTTTCACTTAAAAAAATTTTCTATCTCGGCCAGGTGCAGTGGCTCATGTCTGTAATCCCAGCACTTTGGGAGGCCGAGGCAGGCAGATCACGAGGTCAGGGGATCAAGACCATCCTGGCTAACACGGTGAAATCTCTTCTCTACTAAAAATACAAAAAATTAGCTGGGCATGGTTGGGGGTGCCTGTAGTCCAGAGACTTGGGAGGCTGAGGCAGGAGAATGGCATGAACTCAGGAGGTGGAGCTTGCAGTGAGCCTCTCGAGATGGTGCCTCTGTACTCCAGCCTGGGCAACAGTGCAAGACTCTATTAGAAAACAAACAAACAAAAAAACAAAAAAACTATATTTATATATATTTCTATCTCATGAGTAAAATCCTTATTTTGCTCACACTTTGCTGTGCTCTCATCAATATCTTCATGATTGTTATTTTATAGTCTCTCTCAGGTAAATCTCTATTTCATTAGAATTGATTTCTGGATATTTCTTTTGTTATTTTGTTTGAAATGTATTCCTTTGTTTCTTCACTTTTCTGGACTCTCTGTGTTGATTTCCATATCTTAGATAAGACAGTCTCCTCTTCTCTCCCAGTCTTAACAGACTGGCCTTATGGAAATAATAAACCAGCCAGGATCAGTGGCTAATGCCTGTAATCCTAGCACTTCGGGAGGCCGAAGCAGGCAGATCACCTGAGGTCAGGAGTTTCAGACCAACCTGGCCAATATAGTGAGACCCTGTCTATATGAAAAATACAAAAATTAGCCAAGTATGGTGGTGCATGCCTGTAATCCCAGCTACTTGGGAGGCTGAGGCAGGAGAATTGCTTGAACCTGGGAGGCACAGGTTGCAGTGAGTTGAGATTGCTCCACTGAACTCCAGCCTGGGCGGTAGAGTAAGACTTCATCTCAAAAAATAAATAAATAAAATAAACCTTGCCAGAAATTCTAGGTGCCTTTTAATTATTTGTCCTTGCCAAACCTACTATCTTTGTTCTTAGTGGCCTCCAGGAAACTAGGGTGTGCTCAGATCCATCTGTGCCATGAGACGGGGGAAATAGAAGCCATTCCCTTAAGATGTAGATGGAAAAGTTGGGTGTTAGATGTATGTTTTAATTACTTCTATCCTTGGGGAAAAGGTGGAATCTGGAGTTTACCTCCCACTTGCTCTAAATCAGGGAGCAGGTGTGTGAAAAATGTCTTCATTCCAATTCAGACTGCAGACTCAACTCATTACTTTGTTGTTTGTCATCCCCAAGGGCATAGTAAATGCTAGCTCCTAACTGCTTTTAGAGACAGGCAGGTGAGTTGGAAGATAAGGTCTATCTCTGGTGTAAACCTGAGGGACAAGTGATAGGAAGTACATACAAACCTGTTCATCATCCTTAAGGCAACTACCAATTGCCTCCTCTGTCAGCTCCTGTAAGTGGGTCAATTCATGGCCTAACCCATAAGCAGCATCTGGGAAAGTTAGAACATCAGACAAAAACACCCAGCTCTCAGTTTCTCTGTGAAAGAGTAGTCTGTTTGTTCTGTGCCAAACTGGGGGAAGTAGTTGTTGGAGCTACTCTTATCCCCATTTAAAACCATGTTTTTGTCCTCTGTTGTCTGAAGGGACTCCTGAAGGCTGAACTCAATCTGCTCCCAGAACTAGGTGATTTAAGAGTCAAAATTTTCCCATCTCAGGGAAAACTTGGAAGTTGTGGATTCTCTCCTGATTGCAACGCAATTTGCTCTATGTTGGGGTTATTGTGGTCTGTTCTGTCTCAGCTATATTCTCAGTGGTTTAGTAAGAGTCTCTCAATTCATATCTGGATTTCTTTCAGAGGGAATTGATCCCTGTATTGATGTTTATTTGGTGCATCAGTGGGAGTAGAAAAAAGCAAAAACCTCCTATTCTTCTACCTTGTTGATGTCTTCTCCACAAAACTGACTTTAATTCTTGATTCTTACTCAATGTCCAAAAAGAGAAGTAACAGTCATCATGACTATCGTATTGATTTCTTAGTATGTTTTAGATATTGTCCTAAGTGCTTTGACTATAATTTATATACATAAGAAAAAAATTTTAATCATCCTCAAGCAAAATTTTGGAAAATAAACACCACTTAAAGGTAAAAAATCTGTATAGTAAGGACTCATAAAAAGAAAAGAGCTTCATTTTAATGGAAATGACCTAGAATACTAAATATCAGTACTTATAAGTGACATGAAAATCATTAACTAAAACAGGGAATCACCTGAAGTCATGATTGCTTCTATATGTTAGAGAGATCCATCCTGTGTAATGTACATTCACAAGGGATTATTCCAGAACAATTGAGAGAAATTTGCTATCTATATCATTTCTTAAACGGTAGGAATTATCTGAAATGTGTATTGCTTAAAAGTCAGATATTGGTATAAACATGTGACCTAATTGTTATAGGGAGACACGAGAAATTTGACAAACAGTTCAAATAATATAGTTTCTGAATAAAGTTATCACTTTGAATGTAGAGGTGGCAAAAAAAAAAAAAAAAAAAAGATAGAGAGCGAGAAAGGGTAAAAGACACTGGATTACCAGCATGGTCTGAGATAGCCAATAGGAATCAAGCTGCTTGGAGGTTGTTCATATTGAGGAATTTGACACAGTAAACCCCAGAGGATTTGCATACCTACAAACATGGTATGGTGGAATATTAAGTTATGTGGAATACTAAGTTATATAATGAGAAAATAAATTGGCTTCTTCATAACATTCTGAAAGAGCAAGCTATAAGTCTTGAATAATGACAAACTGTCTACATGTAAATGAGAGAATAATAAAAGGTGTTGGGGGACAGTGAAATAAAGATATGCCTTCCACTATAAACACGGCAATAATGACAATAACAAAACAATAAATAAAACCTTAGGTATGTAACAAGAGATATCACTTACATAATTAATAATATAAAAGCCCTCAACATATTTCCATAAAAAACAAAGAGTTGAATTGTATTAGTTTGCTTTAACTCTGCTGATAAAGATGTACCCGAGACTGGGCAATTTACAAAAGAAAGATTTCAAGTCTTTCTTGTGGACTTACAGTTCCACATAGCTGATGAGGCTTCATAATCATGGTGGAAGGCAAGGAAGACCAAGTCACCTCTTACATGAGAACAACAGGAAAAAAACCTGCCCCCATGATTCAATTACCTCCCATCAGGTTCCTCCCACAACACGTGAGAATTGTGGGAGTTACAATTCAAGATGAGACTTGGGTGGGCACATAGCCAAATAATATTATTTTGCCCCCCCTTCCCTCCCAAATCTCATGTACTAACATTTCAAAATCAATCTTGCCTTTCTAACAGTCCCCTAACATCTTAACTCATTTCATCATTATCTCAAAAGTCCACTGTTCAAAGCCTTATCTAATACATCTCAAGCACCTTTCACTTATGAGCCTCTAAAATCAAAAGCAAGTTAGTTACATCCCCAGATACAATGGAGGTACAGGTATTGGTTTAATACAATCATTCCAAATAGGAGAAACTGGCCAAAACAAAGGGGCTATAGGCCCAATGCAAGTCCAAATCCAGAAGGGCAGTCAAATCTTAAAGCTCCAAAATGATCTCCCTTTACTCCATTTCTCACATTCAGGTAACACTGGTACAAGAGTTGGGCTCTCATGGCCTTGAGCAGCTCCACCCCTGTGGCTTTGCAGGGTATAGCCCTCCTTTTGGCTGCTCTCATGCACTGGTGTTGAGTATCTGTGGCTTTTCCAGGCACATGATGCAAGCTGTCAGTTAATCTACCATTCTGGGGTCTGGAGGATGGTGGCCGCCTTCTCATAGCTTCACTAGGTCATTTCCCAGTAGGGACTTTGTGTGGGGGCTCTGACCCTACATTTCTCTTCTTCACTGCCCTTGCAGAGGTTCTCCATGAGAGCCCCACCCCTACAGCAAATTTCTATCTGGGCATCCAGACATTTCCATACATCTTCTGAAATCTAGGCAGAGGTTCCCAAACATCAATTCTTGACTCTGTGCACCTGCGGACTCAACACTTTATGGAAGTTGCCAAGTCTTGGGGCTTCCACTCTCTGAAGCAACAGACCAAGCTGTACCTTGGCCCTGTTTAGTCATGGCAGGAGTGGCTGGGATGCACGGCACCAAGTCCTAGACTACACAGAGCAGGGCAGCCCTGGGTTTCATTGACAAAATCATTTTTTTCTTTCTAAACCTCCAGGCCTGTGATGGGAGTGGCTGCCACAAAGGTCTCTGACACGCTCTGGAGAAATTTCCCCATTGTCTTGGTGATACACATTCAGGTCCTCCTTACTTTTGCAAATTTCTACAGTCAGTTTGAATTTCTCCTCAGAAAATGGGATTGCTTTTCTTTTCTATCACATTGTCAGGCTGCAAATTTTCAAAACTTTTATGCTCTGCTTCCCTTTTAAAACGGAATGCCTTTAACCACACTCAGGTCACCTTTTGAATGCTTTGCTACTGAGTAATTTTCTTTTTTCTGCCAGATACCCTAAATCATCTCTCTCAAGTTCAAAGTTCCACAAATCTCTAGGGCAGAGGAAAAATGCTGCCAGTCTCTTTGCAAAAACATAAGAAGACTTGCTTTGCTCCAGTTCCCAACAAGTTCCTAATCTCTGTCAGAGACCATCTGCCTAGATTTCATTGCCCATATCATTATCAACATTTTGGTCAAAGCCATTCAACAATCTCTAGAAAGTTCCAAACTTTCCCAATTTTTTCTATGTTCTAAGCCCTCCAAACTCTTCCAACCTCTGCCAATTACCCAGCTCCAATGTCACTTCTACACTTTTGTGTATCTTTTCAGCAACACTACACTCTGCTGCTATCAATTTACTGTGTTAGTCTGTCTTCATACAGCTGATAAAGACTCACTTGAGATTGGGCAATTTACAAAAGGAAGAGGTTTAATTACTTACAATCCCACATGGCTGGTGAGTCCTCACAATCATTGTGGAAGGTAAGGAGGAACAAGTCACGTCTTACATGGATGACAGTAGGCAGAGAGAGAGCTTGTGTGGGGGAAGTCCTATTTTTAAAATCATCAGATTTCATGAGACTTATTCACTATCATAAGAACAGCATGAGAAAGACTTCCCCGCGTGATTCAATTACATCCTACTAGGTTCCTCCCATTACATGTGGGAATTGTGGGAGTCACAATTCAAGATGAGATTTGGGTGGGGATGCAGCCAACCATATAATAAAGCCTTCAAATTGCACAAAATGCATTCAAAAAATAAGGAATATATTTGTGGATACAATTGCTCACATTCTCACTGACTAGACTAGAAATAATTAATAAAACAAGGAGACTTGTTATGAGGTAAAAACAAATGTTTACTTCATATGTAGATCATCACATCAGTTATTATTACTGTATTGTATCACATTTTGACAATAATTCATGATCAATACTTTAGGATTTGTGCAAATATGTTATTTTCTATATTAACAGTAAAAAATTTAATATTCCATGGTTTGAGAATTTTGTGACCCGTGATTACTAAGTAAAAAGTGAGCACCTCTTATTAGTAAATTTAAGAGTTTCTTGTGACTGGTAACTCTAATTTATTGAAGATAACTTGTTTTAATTATCTTGTGATTATGTAGTTAACATGAAAAGAGACTTTGTAAGTATACACAGCATTATTTACTCCATGAAGACGTATTTTGCATTATAATTAAAATTATCTAAGTTTTATGGCAAAATTTTTACAATTCTATTAGTTTTATAAAAAAGAGAAGGCTTAAAATATACAAATAAG
>NW_016811527.1:353632-385725 GCF_001698545.2 Rhinopithecus bieti | reverse complement strand
AAATTATATGTTTATATAAAATTTCTTTTAGACTATCAAGATATTCTTTCATAATTATTGATGTTCATATATTGGTAATTTTTACATTCACTATGAAATTCATCATTAAAACTTTAAACCAAAATAATCCTGAGAACGTGAATATAATTATTTCTCTATGAGCTTAGATAATGAGCCAGGTGGTGAATTCAGACTCACATAAATCCAAGATCTTAACTGAATCAAGTTTTATGAATTTTTTCAAGTATATAGTCAATCAAGTGGCTCAGAAAAATCAGGAACATATCTGAAACATCAAGGACACTCTGTAGTTCTTCCTGCTCAAGCTCAGATATTGACTCTGATAAAGAATAGAGAAGATTTTAATGAGAAACACTGGTTACTATACAACACAGAAGGGAGATTTAGTTTAGAAAATATTTTATAGGTGATTTTCCAGGTATTCATGATAAATGCACAGATTCTGGGATTATTTACGGTACTGGCAGTTTCAACTTCATGTAGACTATACAATTCTGAGCTTTTCATTCCTCATATTATTCATGTTCTTCTATTTACTTACAGCACCTCAACAATTCAGTCACATGATTAGATCTTGTAGTTTCTAATTAAAAATAACTGTACTACATGTACAACCTTGAATTTTATTTTAAGCATCAACTCAATGATTACCCTCTCCCAACTTTATTTTTCCAAAAGGTATACCTGACTGCTTTCCCAAGATTTTTTTTACTTTGATAGAATCCTTTAATAGATGTATCTCACCACTTTTTTTTTTTCACTGTTTAACACCCTTACTATGACCTCACTACCTACTTTATTGTCAGATGTTCATTGCTATCTTCACCCCCTTATTTTATCCTCAACTTCCTGTGTATTTATTTACTTAGGAAAAAACCTCCAAATCTAGCTAAATGTATTTTTTAAAAAAGATGAAACTCTCTCAAATAAATTCTTTTGAAATGAAAGCAAACCATAGTAATCGGTTTTATTTTCATTTGTGACAAAAAACCTCAAGAAACCCTAAAGCTGAAATCTCACTTCTGTTTTCTTAACCAGCTTAATCTTTCAACCTTCAAAATGATTATTTTACAGATTGTTCACTACACTAGAATCTCCATCTGACCTTCCTACATAAACAGTTTCATAATGTCATTGCTGAATTATTTATTGACAATAATAAAAGCAGTTGTAAAATAACTACCTAATCTTACAATCTTTGAAATGCAAATCTATTAGTATAATTATTTATATATAATAATCCCTTTTGTCCTATTAAATATATAAACTGTTTTGTCTCCTTTTTAATGTCAAATTTTACATTTGTTTACTTAAAGTCAGTATCTCCTATCACAGGTTTTGTTTTAGAAGCAATCACATCTCATATATTATGCAATTTTACTTCTCTGCTGCTTTTTGTTATCAGCAAGGAAACATTTTCTAATATGTTGCTGTAACATCAGGAAATAAAATGAAACCTTTAAAAATATCACCCATTTCAGCTATCATTCTTTTCCTCTTTCTTTTATCACCAACCTATAAGAAATTGTTGTCAATACTACTGCATTTCTTAATATCTAATTCTCTTTTAATCTCTTCAAACAAGTCTCATGATGTCCTGTTTATATTTCTAATGACTGACTTCTTAAATAAATTGATCAATTATTACTCATTTTTCTCTATCTCAGCAGCATACAATCCCGTGACACTTCCTACATCTCATTTTCTTCATATATCTAATTATTATGTTTATTTGCTCTACTTCCAAGTCTTACCATCAATGCTAATACATATTTAAGCGAAGACAACTTTATCTATTATCAAAAATATTTCAATAGCTTCCAAACCACCCTCCATGATTTCCACCATTCTCTCCCCTAGAGGAATGCCTCCACTCAGTATTCAGTACCACCTGGAAACATACCAGTCTGAAAACATATCAGTCAGAAAATATCATACCTATGTACAAAATCACCTAATGTGTCTCTCAGTCATTCACAATAAAAGATAAACATCTTACAAATAATTATAAACTCTGTGTAATACGGATTTCGTTTACATCTATTCTAAAAAGAAAGATGTTAGGCTGATACAAAATATAAATAAATAATATTATAAAATAATGGCAGGTAGTGAGAAATGTCATATACATATAGAATTGTATTAGTCTTTTTTATGCTGCAGATAAAAACATACCAGAGACTAGAGAACACAGAGGTTTAATGGACTTACAGTTCTACATGGCTGTGGAGGCCTCACAATCATGGCGGAAGGCAAGGAGGAGCAAGTTACACCTTACATGGATGGTAGCAGGCAAAAAGAGAACTTGTGAAGGGAAATTCCCGTTTTTCAAACTATCAAATCTCATGAGACTCATTCACTATCATGAAAATTGCACAGAAAAAACCCACCGCCATAATAAAATCACCTCCCATCAGGTTCCTCCCACGACATGTAGAAATTGTGGGAGTTACAATTTACAGTGAGATTTGGGTGGGGACACAGTCAAATAATATCATTCTGCCCTGACTCCTCCCAAATCTTATGTCCTCACATTTCAGAATCAATTATGTCTTCCCAACAGTCCCCTAAAGTCTTAATGCATTTCAGCATTAACTCAATAGTCCATAGTCCAAAGTCTCGTCTGGGACAAGGCAATTCCCTTCCACCTATGGGCCTGTAAAATCAAAAGCAAGTTAGTTACTTCCTAGACACAATGGGGGGTGCAGGCATTGGGGAAATACTGTCATTCCTAATGGGAGGAATTGGCTGAAATAAAAGGGCTAAAGACTTCATACAAATCCAAAATCCGCTGGGGCAATCAAATCTTAAAGCTCCAAAGTAATCTCTTTTGACTGCATTTCTCACATCCAGGTCATGCTGATTCAAAAGGTGTGCTCCCATGGCCCTGGACAACTTTGCCCCTGTGGCTTTGCAGGGTATAGCCCTCCTCCTAGCTGTGCTGCTTTCACAGGCTGGTGTTGAGTGTCTGCAGGTTTTCCAGGCACACAGTGAAAGCTGTCAGTGAATCTACCATTCCAGGGTCTTCAGGATGGTGACCCTCTTCTCACAGCTTTACTAGGTGGTGCTACAGTAAGGACTCTTTGTGGGCACTCCAACCCCACATTTCCCTTCTGCACGGCCCTAGCAGAGGCTTGCTATGAGGGTCCTGCCCCTGCAGCAAACTTCTGCCTTGGTATCCAAGGGTTTCCACACATTATCTGAAATCTAGGCAGAGATTTGCAAATCCCAGTTCTTGACTTCTGTGCACTCGCTGGCTCAACACCACGTGAAAGCTGCCAAGGTTTGGGGCTTGCACCTTATGAAGCCATGGCCCGAATTCTATGTTGCCCCCTTTCAGTCATAGCTGGAGTTGCTGGGACACAGGGCATCAAATTCAAAGGCTGCACATAGCACAGGGACTCTGGCCCTGGACCATGAAACCATTTTTTTCTAGGTTTCCTGACCTGTGATAGAATGATAGGAGGGCTGCCACAAAGATCTCTGACATGCCCTGGACATTTTCCCCATTGTCTTGATGGTTAACATTCAGCTCTTCATTGCTTATGAAAATTTCTGCAGCTGGCTTAAATTTCTCTTCAGAAAATGGAATTTTCTTTTCTATCACATTGCCAGGTTACAAATTTTCCAAACTTTTATGTTCTGCTTCCCTTTTAAAATGGAATGCCTTTAACAGCACCCATGTCACTCCTTGAACACTTTGTTGCTCAGAAATTTCTTCCACCTGGTACCCTAAATTATCTCTGTTGAGTTTAAACAAATCTCTAGGGCAGGGGCAAAATACCACCAGACCCTTTGCTAAACCATAACAAGACTCACCTTTGTTCTAGTTCCCATTGAGTTCCTCATTTTCATCTGAGACCACCTCAGCATGGATTTTATTGTCCATATCACTCCCAGCAATTTGGGCAAGGCCATTCGACAATGCTGTAGGAAGTTCCAAAGTTTCCAACATTTTTCTTTCTTATTCTGAGTTATCCAAACTGTTCCATCCTCTGCCTGTTACCCAGTTCCAAAGTTACTTCCACATTTCAGGTATCTTTTCAGCAGCACCCCACTCTACTGGTACCAGTTTACTGTATTAGTCTGTTTTCACACTGCTGATAAAGACACACCCAAGACTGGAAAGAAAAACATGTTTAATGAACTTACAGCGATACATAGCTGAGGAGGCCTCACAATCACGGCAGAAGGCAAAGAAGAGGAAATCACATGTTAGATGGATGGCAGCAAGCAAAAGAAGAGAATATGCAGGGAAACTCCCATTTTTAAAAACATCAGATCTTGTGAGACTCATTCACTATCACAAAAACACTACAGGAAAGATCTGCTCCCATAATTCAGTCACATCCCACCTGGTTCCTCCCATGACTCATGAGAATTCTGGGAGTTACAATTAAAGTTGAGATTTTGGCGGGGACACACTCAAACCATATCAAGAATACAAGAAAATAGGCCTTATGTGTTGAGATAAAGAGCTATTTTTTCAGTGTTCTAAGAAGTTGTTGCTAAAGACTTGATGATTGACTAAATAGGCAAGTGATACAAAAAATAAAAAAAAAAATTAGAAAATGCTAAAGCCTAAGGTAACAGTATTTGAAGAATAGCAAAATATCAAGGAAGTTGCAAGAGATTACGTGAGGTGAGATGAGGTTAAATCATGTTTCGTGTTGTTAAATTCAACTTTCTACCTTCATCATGTCAACAATCTTTAACTTCAGGTATCTGGGGGAAAAATGAAAACTGACTCCTTCACTTTGAAGTCATTATCATTAACTGGCATTGCACCCCAAATGATACCTGTCAATCTTACTATATTGTCCTAGTCCATTCATTCTGTCATTTCTTAGACAATATTTTCATAATCTTTTATCTCCTCAAATTCCCAACACCTCTCTCTCTCTCTTTCTCTCTCTGTCATTCTCATTCTCTCTTTTTAAGACAGGATCTCCCTCTGTCCCCCAGGCTGGAATGTAGCGGCATGATCTGGGCTCACTGCAGCCTCAACATCCTGGACTAAATCGATCCTCCCACCTCAGCTCCTTGAGTGGCTGGGGCTACAGTCACACACAGCCACATCTGGCTAATTTTGTATTTTCTGTAAAGACCTGGTCTCATCATTTTGCCCAGACTGGTCTCTAACTTTTGGGCTCAAGTGATTCACCTGCCTACGCCTCTCAAAGGGTTGGAATTACAGGCATGAGCACTGCATTGGGGCCTTCTTCCTGGCCGTGCTTTTTATTTCAGTGAGAAAATTGAAACTCTCCAAAGAGAACTTTAATCCACTCCTACCACATTGTTTCCCTAAGCACTTGCATCTATGCTCCTATTCTTTGTAGGTACTCTTGTTACTACAGGTGGATACTACTTTTTTGCAACAGAAGCCAATTTCCCCAGTACACTAGCCCCAATCACCTCCTCACTCTCCACTTCCACCTCACCATCCAATCATAGATAACTCTATAAAAATTATCTTGCCTTACTCTGAATCAGCCAGTGTTTTTCTCTTGACTGGATCTTTCTCATCCTCCTACAAACACATTTAATAAAATTACTTATCCACACTTCCCTTCTAGCCACAACCACCTTTCTTTCAATTAATTCTATTCCACAACAGTCACTGCTACTACTCTGGAAAAAAACACCATACCAACTTCCTTAAAATACTTTAGTTTTCTAAATATTTACCATGTCCTTTTCCAGACAATTCTCAATGTAATATATAGAGTAATGCAATTAAAATATAGTTTAATCACATCACCCTTTTTTCAAAACCCAGTGGCTTTACCTGTTACTCATGATAAAGTCAAAATGCAAATATTAAGGTGGAAAGGCCTGAATAGTTTGTTCCCCCTGAAACCACCCCCAACACACACACTGAACGCATGGAATTTATTGGCCACCAACTTCTTTCTCTAATCGCTCTGCTCCAGCCACATTGGAGTTACCCTTTATTTTATTTATTATTTTATTATTTTTTTTTTTTGAGACGGAGTCTCGCTTGTCCCCCAGGCTGGAGTGCTGTCGCCGGATCTCAAGCTCACTGCAAGCTCCGCCTCCCGGGTCCGACGCTTCTCCTGGTCTCAGCCCCCCGGTGCCTGGGACTACAGGCGCCGCACGTCCCCGGCTAGTTTTTGTAATTTTTAGTAAGACCGGGGTTTCACGTGTTAGCAGGATGGTCTTCGATCCTCCTGACCTCGTGACCGCCGTCTCGGCCAACCCCCCCCGTCAAGTGCGGGATTACAGGCCTTTGAGCCACCCGCGCCCGGCCATGGAGTTACCCTTTAGCCTCAGAAACTGAACTTGCATTTTCCTCTGCCTGGAATCTTTTCCACTGATTTTCATATGGAACTGTCTTTTGTCTTTTTCAGATCTGTACTGAGAGATCACCTTTTATGTGAGGATTTTCTTGGCTGTATTTGTTTCCCAGGGCTGCTATTAAAAAAGTGCCACAAACTTTTGGTACTTTTGGGTGGCTTAAAATAACAGAAATTTATTCTCTCACAGTTGTGGAGGCAAGAAGTCTGAATTCTAGGAACTAATCAGGGTGAGTTCCTTTGGAGAGCACGAGAGGGAGTATCTCTTCCATGTTTCTCTTTTAGCTTATGCTGACAACCAGCAACCCTTACAGTTCCTTTGCTTGTAGATATATCACCCCATCCTCTGCATCTGCTTTCATATGGCATTCTCCCTGTGTTTCTGTGTCTTTACATAGCTGTATTCCCCCTGTGTCTCTCTTATCTTCTAAGGACACCTGTCCAATTGGATGAAGGTCCCACACTACTCACGTATTACCTCATTTTAACTAATTACATCTAACATCTACAACAACCTTATTTTCAAATAAGGTTACATTCTGAGGTTCTGGGAATTAGATAATTTCATATCTTTTTTTTTTTTTTTTTTTTTTTTTTTGAGATGGAGTCTTACTCTGTCACCCAGGCTGGAGTACAATGGTGTGATCTTGGCTCACTGCAACATCTGTGAGCCAATTATCTGTGAGAATTGGAGCAATTCTCCTGCCTCAGCCTCTCAAGTAGCTAGGATTACAGGTGTGCACCACCATACCCAGCTAATTTTTGTATTTTTAGTTGAGACAGGGTTTCACCATGTTGGTCAGGCTGGTCTTGAACTCCTGACCTCAGGTGACCCACCCACGTTGGCCTCCCAAAGTGCTGAAATTACAGATGTGGGCTACCATGCCTGACTAAATGTATTTTTTTTTTTAATGGACACAATTCAACCCTTAATACTGACCATACCATCTAAAATTATAACTGACATATTTGTTCCTTTATCTAATTCATTTTCCTCCATGGTATGTATTACTGTTTTACATTCTATGTATTTTAGTAATTAATTTTTTTGTTAATTTAATAAAATGAGGAAAGACATTTCAGTTTATTTTTGCTCCATGTTCTGTTCTCAGTGCAAAAAAAGAGAAATACAATGTAGTTATTGTAAGTTCATGGATAAATAAATGTTTAATGAATCAGTATGAATGACATCTAAAAGGATCAATGAAGGAATATATTCCTAGACTATATCAAATTTTTTAAATATAGTAGCATACAAGTCATATGCAGTTTTTGAATTTTTTCTAACACTGAAATATATGAAATATAAATACATAAATTTTACCTAAATTTATTTCATTGAGTTTTAAGATTAATTGTATTTATGTAATAAAGTCTGTGTACTATTACTCACTGCTAAATCATATAATGCTTAATAAACATATATGTTACTTTGTATGATTTTGGTTTGTCACCGACTTAGTGATTGACTCATTGGTTTTGTTTAATTTTTTATATATGCATTATTTATTCTTTCATAATATCACTTAGAATTTTAAATCTCTTATTAATACATTCAATCACATCACAGATCTATCTTTCATTGGTGGGAGGGACTTTTTTGGGAGACTTTCATTCTTCTCCTCAAATATAGACTGATGTCTGTGCTATTTTCACCATAACACTTCTCAAATATGGCATTTTAAAAAAGTTTATGTCTCCTGTTTATTTTTTTAATTAGTTTATTTCTTCTGCAAAGCATCTTTTATTAAAATTATGTGAAAAGAACTATGGGAGTATTGCCTATATAAATGTGTCATAGTCTGAAATTATATCTTATTCTCATTTTGCATATTGAAAGTTTCCAGTGTTGTTTCAAATAAAACAGAAGCCATTCTTATTATCAATCAATTTTATATTAGCTTTACATTTCTTTACAGATTTTTCTTTTTTTGTTTTTTTTTTTTTCTTTTTCTTTTNAAACAAAGGAAGGGAATGTATGAGATCACCTGCACAAAATAGCACTCACTAAATACTTCTGATTAACAAGATTCTTAAGGTTTTACTCATGTACATCCAGTCTCTGGCATATTTCAGGTTGGGTAAAGGGGCTCATCAAGAATTACACTTTTTTTAAAAAAAAATTGGAAATACTTTCCCTACTTCTAAGTTTACTGAATGGAAAAACTACAGCTAGGTGTTTTTATTCTTTTTAATGGATTAACAAATAAACATAAAACATGGACATGTGAATAGCTTCAAAAGGCTAGGCACTACTGCAGACAACACTACAGCAGGCATTAATGGAAAAACTATAAATCTTAAGCTGCTGAAACCAGGAGTGATTTTGCTTTTTTTGTTTTTTTTTTTTTCTTTTCTTTTTTTCAGATCTTTTACCAGAAAGTGTCTAAAAGCATATTATTTTAATTTGGAAATATACATCCTTCAGTTAAGTAGAATTTCAATTTTTTTATCTTCTAACATTCTCTCATTTTATTTCTTTCTTGAGTCTTCCTAGTACTTATATTATTTGCACATTTTTATTTTGATCTATTAATTTTATTTGGTCTATTTTGCACACTTTCTGGAAAGTATTTTCCACTTTGTTTTCAAATTTTGCATTTTTTTTTCCTGCTATGTTAGCTTTCAATACCTTTTCCTAACCTTTAATTTTCTATATTTATCTATCTAAATTAATGATTCATATATTTATATTTTTGTTTACAGATAGATGCATATTTGCAACAGAAATCAAAAGACTAGCTGTCAAAGGCCTGTTATTGGTTCAATCCTAGAGCAACCCTTCAGCAAAGCATGGGCTACATGAACCATGTACACAAGCTCTCTGATAAAATATTCTGTAGTGCTCACTTCGAATATGACCACATAGTTTAATAGGAAGACAATAATTTTCAATAAGGAAAATATAGATGGCATGGCACAGATAATATTTTAAAGTCAATTTCTTATAAATAATATAAACAGTCTTAAAACAAGTATTTTATTTCACTTTCAGAATACTCACACTTGGAAATCTGGCCCAGTAAGCTTTTATTATTGTAATGTACAAATCACCACTGAGTTTTCCCTGTTTTCATTTTCTTTTCTAAATGAAAGCTTTTTTGATTACTCTTTTCCATTTCACTATTCTTTATTGATTAGGAGTGTATGTGGGGCTTGCATTGATGTCTATTTATTAATATTTGTAAGTTGTTTTAATAATGAGCCATGTCCACAGCTATTGGAAATATTGTGCAGAACCCAGAGATCCCAAACATTGAGCTAGACATTAAGTTGGATGCATGCATTGTATGGAACTTTTGAATGGTCTTCCTTGATGAGGATGGAGTGTGTTTCATGTATAAAAGGAGCAGGGAGATGAATAGTTGAGTGGCCAGAGAGAGACTATTGACAATTTAGTGACTGCTTTTCCTGGCCTTCCTTTAATATTCATACGGATGTGTGTGTAAATGGGTGTTAACAAGATCTGAATGGAAAGATGAGTGTAACTTCTGGATCATTTTAGTTAAAACAATACACTTGACCTATACTTTTGCTTTACTTTTTCCCTCCATAGAAATATGGATATAAAATTGAACCCTAATATCATGTAAATGAAGACAAAACCCTTGGAGTTTGGAGAGAGAAAACGTAAAGAAACTTCGCCTCGAATAAGGTCAGAAGTAGAACTATTCTGTTGGTTCAACACTTTCCAACTCTGTAATGTTTTGTGGAAAAAAAATCCAAGCCACTACACTTTTTGACTTTTTGTAATAGCAGTTTGGTTGATATGCCAATTAACAGAGAATACAATTCTAAAAACCTTTTGGAAAACAGTTTGCATTTTTTCCTGAAAATGAACCTGAATATGACCTATTAGAAAATGAGCACAAGCAGGCACATACCGTAATATTTTTGGCAGTTTATTCATTTTTGTAAAATGCAAACCAACATATCCACATATCCAACAGAGCAATAAAGTTGTATAATGAAATAATGAATTACATAAGAATGCATCAACATTTTGCAGGGTTTCATTTCTACAAATTCAGAAAGGAAGGATAAACTTAATATTAGATTGGAATATATACAGATATGATATAGCCTTATTTAAGAGGTATAACATGCTAATCTCAAAAATCAAAGGAAATTAGTGATTGGCACTAGAGTAAAGAGAGATGCACACGATGGAGAAGAGAACGTGAAGAAGGATTCTAAGGAACAGTGATTTATTCATTAATGAGGCTGAGATAAAATAAGTGCTTTATTTTCAACTACATTGTAAACTGTTTTAAACACATATTAAACACATATTTTCATTCTCTTTTGTATGTCATTAAATAATTTTCTGTAAAATTTTGACTTTTGTCATATGTTATCCAGCACACACACTATACTAATCTATTGTAAGATTCATAAGAATAGAACATATTTATGTGTATATGGCACAGATTTTACTGTGCCAATTAGAAACAATAAATGATTCCATGAAGGAACAAACATTAAGTGGAAAAGTTCTGAAAAGGCAGTTTCATTGCTTAAAAAATTCAATAGTTTAAAGTTTCAATTAACTTTGTATAAAATTAATTTGAATCTTGCAAAGAGGGCTCCTACTGCGAGTCACAGCGATCTCTCCTGTAACACAGGTAGGGAAGTACCCAAAGGAATAAAAAAGGCCCTGTGATTAGAGATTTCTTTTAACCTGGGGAAAAATGCAATTATCAAAAACTGTATTGAAAAGCTTTCCAAAACTCTGTGAAAGCTGCAGCATTCTCTGAAAGCATGGAGTGATATTTTGCTTGCTTTTACTTAAAGTGCATAACAGTCAGAGTCTGATTCTGGGAAAGACCTGATTTTTGTTTGGCTCAGCAGGCAATTCAATTAAAGCACAATGTTTAATTTAAAAGGGTCTGTTTATATGCAGCAGTGGTGTTCTCTCATTTATGGGCATTAAACTGTAGTACTTATTTTTTTGCTCTGTCTATTCTCAATATACATCATTTTTTTAAGGAGCTATATTTTATTGTGTTTTATAAGATTTCTTTTCTAAAATGGCAACTTACTACAATTTACAAGACCGCATCAAAAATGTTGTTTATTTTGTTCGTAAGATTATCCCATTGGTCAGATTATTTTATGATTTTCTATTATTATTCCAGCTCAAAATATTTCTACATGCAAGGTATAAGACAGTTTACAAAAGAATAGACTGAAAAGAAGCAAATCAATATTTACCTTACGTCACAAATATCTCATTCAAAATGACTGTTTAACTCTCACCCAATTTAGAGGAGAGTGATCTCTGGTTACATTATGCTAATTATTTTCTGGGAAAATATAAATTAATTAATTTGCCTGGATAACACCTGGAATCTAGATTAGACTAAGGTAATAGAAAAGCAAACATAAAATCTTGACAAAGTTCCACATTGATATTGTACACGAGTGGGTAAAGGTAAATTATTTTTATTATTTCCAGGTTAAATAATATTTTAGGTAGCATGTGAACACTTGAGTTAAACAAGTCATTGAATGTATTCTGTATCTTTCTCAAAAGGTAAATTAATACATTTTTATAGATTTACACATAATATTGTAAATGAAGTACAAAGGCCATACAATTTCATCCCTATCTACTCATTCTCTGCTTGCCCTGTGTATCCTAGCAAATGAGTAAAGTTATTACAAATCAAATGACAAAACCTCCAACATCACTAAAATTAGGGAAGGTTATTATTCAACAGCCAGAAGCATTGACTGAATTCAGTATATATATAATGCAGATGGGACAAATTTGATGGAAGACACAAGTACTAGATTTGTAATTATCCCCTTTTAGAAGCAGTAATATCATTAGATGGGAAAAAAAGAAAATGCCATTATAAATGAAATAATATTCATAACTTAGAAAGTGCTGGAAATGAGCATATGTGAGGTCCTTTGAAATAACACAAGTAAACACAAAATCCACTGGAATACTATTTTACTACTAGGAATTAGCCACAATTGAAATACTGGAATTGGGAACATTTGGGGATTAAAGAATCCACAGCATTGACTCCACCTACTTCTTTCAGGCCACTCTATCAAAGATCTATTAATGTAAATTTACAGCAATTAGCAGAGCAGTACATATTTTAGAGAAGAATTTCTAGAATTATCAAACAAAAAAATAATGAAAATTTTAAAAATGTCTCATCCCATTGATCTGTTTAGCATCAGGCCACCATTGTGTTTTTTTATAATTAAAGGAATTGCATACAAATAGCAGAGTAATAGAGCCAACCAGCTGAGACTGATGAAAAGTAAACAACAACAAAAACAAAAAGACAGGTAAGAACGTAAAATTGCCTTCAAAATACGCTTCCTTGGAAACCCAGAGTAAGATAAAAGAAAGTAAAATATTTTGCATAAAAGAATTATTGGCATTACCTTGATCACATAAAGCCTCTATACATAGGTAATACTCAATTTTTTTGTTCCATTTGAAGAGAAATTATTTCATATAAATTTATTAACTTTGATAGCAGAATTCTACTTTTTTCAATTCACCTACTCATCATGAGGACTTACAAATGTGATAGGAGGAGAATTTCTATGTCTTCATTTGTCAAAGACCATGTCTTCATCAACCATGACTTATAAATAGAACATAACATCATCAGTTTCAGAAAAAAATAAAAAAAATAGCCTATACTAATGATAACAACTCTTCACAAGGCCAAGCATGGTGACTTGTTTCTGTAATCCCAGAATTTTGGGATGCCAAGGCGGGAGGCCAGCTTGAACCTCAGAGTTTAAGACCAGCCCAGGCAACAAAGGAGGACCCTTTCTCTACAAAATAAAACACAATAATAACAATAACCCTAGCCAGGCATGGTGGCATGAGCCTGTGGTCCTAGCTATTTGGGAGGTTGAGGTAGGAGGATTGTAGACTCAGGAGGTCAAGGCCGCAATGAACTGTGATAGCACCACTGCAATCCAACTTGGGGCACAAAGCAAGACCTTGTCTCAGAAATCAACAAAAAAATAAAATAAAACAAAACAAAAAAACTGTTCACAAAACAGAACTCTGTATATACTTGATTGTCTTAAAATTTATCTACTGGAAACTTAAAGTAAACATCAAACTTAATACTGAAACATAAGAATCAGAGAACCTGGAGCTTTCCCTGAGGATTAGCATCATATTGGATAGTGGATAGTGGGGGAATGAATAAACTAAGTAAGATATGTTTAAGAGCCATATATAATTCTTAAAGTTATCTGCCCTAATTTTCACCCCATACCGAATGTTCACATAAAGTAGCACAAAGCAAGGTTTAGCAATGCTTTCCTCAGATATGAGTTACTAAGTAATTATGTAATATATAAACCAACATGATAATTTTGCAGGAAGAAAACAGATATCTGAAGACTACAGCACCATAAAAAAGTAACAAACTAAACAATTAAATTTATATACAGGCAAAACCACAATTTTTAGAAAACATAATAAATCTAACCAGAAAAATAAGAGATGAGATTACAAACCTGCAACAGGAACAAGCATTATGAGACACTGCCAATTTAAGTATTGTGTAAAAAATTTTAATTCCTCAAATAAAGATCTCAGTAAATACATTACAAAGAACTATGAATATGATCAACAGATGAAGTTAATAAACTAGATGATGAGATAAGGAAGCTATCAAAATGGTAGCATAAATTTGATAAGTCATCAAATAGAACATATAAAAAAGATCAAAATATTTTATATTATAATAAATAGAACATTCAGGAATCAACCATAAAAATGACAAGCAACGCAAATAAAGGTAAAACAAATGCATGCACATTATAATTATTAGTTTTAAACTGAAGAATCTCAAAGAAAACATGACCATTTCATATCCACTAGATAAGAAAAAGTTCACTGATGAAAGAGGAATGATACTAACTTCGAATTTCTCCCTAGGTGATATTCAAAAGCAGGTAAATATATTAATAGTTTTTTAAATTGTTGAACATAATATTTTATATACAAGTAGAACTATCATTTGAGCATTTTGGCCAATTCAATAAGCTCTCTGAAACAAGTTTTAGGAAAGTTTATTATCCAATGATATTTTTTCAAAACATTCACAGAAATGCTTCAGCAAGAATAGAAATGACTATAAGCAGAAAAACTATCATATAGAATATGATGGTGTGTAAATAACTCAGTAAATTTCTTATTTAAGTAAGCAGTATCAAAAAGAATGGTCACAGGCTTTAAGTGAACATTGGCTGTGGCCTGGCAAAACCCTGTGAACTTGTGCTGGTGATGGCCACAGGCAGAGGCTTCTCAGCCTTTGAAAAGGAGATAGAAGAACAGGAAGGACTTCATATTGTGGCTTGAGTGACAACTTAATTGCAATAGAACGGAACATCAGATCAATTGTTAAGGTCTTTGACTCCGATTCCTGGCTCTCAGATAGCATCTCTGGACATGCCCAAGGCCTGGGGGACACCTTATCCTGAAGAGAAGGGCCTTGTGCAAGGCCCAGGGTTGTGCTGGCTTCAGGTCTGACACAGCACAGTCCTAGTGGTGGTGGCCATAGGCACACATGCATCACCACACCCTCAGTTCCAGGTATCCCAGCACAGAGAGAGAGAGAGAGATTCTGTTTCAGAGAAAGAGATACAGAATGGCTGGACTCCCGGCTAAACTCCACCTTTAAACCTGGAGCAAGGGCCCTACGTGAAAACAGCTAACCCTGTTTTTCTGCCCAAATGTTGCTTTTTTGAGCTGCCATGTCCTTATCCTGTGCCCATAAAAAGACTTCAGCTGACAGAACAACACAAGCGGCTGATCAGCGGGGATACAAGTGGCTGAGCATCAAGGGACTATACACAGATGTGGCTAGCTTCAGATGGTGAGGCCACAGGAAAGGATCACCTTCTTCCTGCACCATCCCCTTTCCAATTCCCCACTCTGCTGAGAGCCACCTTTATCACCCAGTGGAATTATCCACATGGACTACTCTTCAATCCTTTGTTCCTGTGACCTGATACTTCCGGGACACCAAACAAGAACCCAGGTGCCAAAAGGGCAGGCGCTTGGATGCTGCTTCAGGGCCCGCACAGAGACTGCTCCTGCCAGAGAGGAGCAACCAACTGATTCCAGTGTTCATTCCGTCAGGTTCCCGCCCTTACTTGCATGCTCTCTTTCATGAGGAGTGGCCAGTGGCAGGCTGAGTGAAAGGAGCCATTCCAATTCCATCCCACAAAGGGAGTGAAGGAAACAATCCCATCTCATCTAAGGGCTCATCCAGGATGCAAAAAAGGGTGAGTTAAAATGTGGAACTGTTGGATCTGTCTTTTTTCCCAGACCCTGCCACCTCTCTCTTCCCTTTAGGTAATAGGAATATGTTGGCTCCATTTCCCTTTGCAGATGTCTAGCCAATTTGAACTAGGGGAGGGACACAGTGATTACAGGAACCCATTTCTACAGAGCAAATGGCTATTTCCCCAGCTCCTCCCACCTCCATCTTATGCACTTTAAGTAGTTTTTCTTGTTTTCTAAGTGAGAGAATTCTCTTTCTACCTCAGCACTCTGCTTATGGTAGGGAAGCAACAGAGGAGCAACCCCTGCTGACTGATAATAACAAATTTGGCAAAGTCTGTCTGGAACTTTATCTAAATAAATCTATGCAGACCCTAAAATACCTTTTTTTCTTGTCTCAAACCCAATTCCAAGCTTCAGGTTGAGGCCCTAGAAAGGAAAACCAGATCTGAGGGATCCAAAGCCAGGCAACAGGCACAGTGTAAATGGGCAGGACAAATTCCTGCCAATTAAATCCCCATTTCATGAAAGGAGACCACATTCTATGACATAAATGAGGCCCAGGGGGGGCATACTTCATCAAGAGTAGATATTCCCATCCCTAGAGCCCCTGTTAACATGGGTGAAAGCTGCTTTGGTTCCAATGGGTGGCACCTGCCAAACTTGCTGGGACTTAGGAAAAAGGATGAAAATAAAGGGAGGACACCTACTTTCTTTCTCCCTCACACCCCAAGTTTTCACTGAAAGAAAAAAAAAGAATGATGGATTCTGAATTCCCTATCTTTCAGAATAGGCAACCAACAAATTCTACCACCTTCAGTTTATCCTCAGAAACAGACCTTGGAAACATATAGTACTTTAGAGGATCTCCTGAAGTATGCAAGCCCACAAACTTGAGATTTCCTTAGGGTCACCTATTAATTGCTACAGATGTGGTAAGAACAGTTATCTCTCTCATAAAGTTTAACCGCTCCCATATAAGGTTTAATTCTTTCACCAGGGTGAGATAGTTTGTGGTACAATGTTGTTAGTATATTTTGGTTTTTATTTCCATAATCGCTGGCACTAGATTCTTTCCTTGTATAATACACGTGCTTGATCCATACATATTTAACCTTTTAAAGCTTGTTGTTTCTCTCACCTAGAGGTCATTAAGGCTCCAAACGGCAGGTAGCTGGAGCCTGGGACAATGAGTCCCTTTTGCCTGGACGATTTGCATATATCTCTGGGAGGAATCCAACTTCTATTTTCCCAAACAGTGCCACCTTTCCGCAGGGAGTGGCTGAGACCACTCATCCATCCATATTCTAATGGCAGTTAAATGTGCTTCTTCAGAGTGGGGATATGATACAGAATGGCTGGGTTCCCAGCTAAACTCCACACTTAAACCTGGAGCAGCCTAAGTGAAAAGAGCTGACTCCATTTTCCCATGAGTTGTTTTTTTGGCCTGAAACACCCCCCTACTCTTTGCCCAAGAAAAGACTTCAGCTGTCAGAGCAACTCCAGTAGCTGACCAGCAGGGATACAAACTGCTAAACATTGGAGATACAAACAGCTGAGTGTCAGAGACTATGGATAGATGTGGCTAATTTCAGATAGTGTGACTTCAGGGAAGGATCACCTCCTTCCTGCACCATCGCCTTTCCAATTCCCCATCCCACTGAGAACCACTTTTACACCCACAGGAACCTTTCACATGCACTACTCTTGAATCCACTCATGTGACCTGATGCTTCCGGATGCTTGACAAGAACGTGGGTGCTGAGAGGGCAGGGGCTTGAATGCTGCTGTGGGGCTCACATAGAGCCTGCACCTGCCAGAGAGGAGTGACCAGCCAGTACCAACATCCTTTGCCTCCAGTTCCCATGCTTGCTTGCTTGCCCACATTGTTTCAGGAGCAGTGGCCAGCGACAGGCTGAGTGAAAAGACCCACTTCAGCTCTTGTCCACAAAAGGGGTCAAGGGAAAAATTGTATTTCAAAAGTAAGGCAGAAAACAATAGTCTCTACCTGGTAATCTAGATAATGCTTCTGAATCTTATTCAAGACCATTAAAACTATACTTCTGTTCATCTGCACAAAAACATAGCATTATTGGGTTTGGACCCAAAGTCCCTTGTTTACCAGGGAAGCCTTCTCAAGAAGGAAACACACAAACAAGCTCAGACTGTGAAAACAATAGTAAATTCCTAAGTCTACCATACCAAACACTGAAGAATATCTGCAAGCATTAACACCATCCAGGAAAACATGATCCACCAAATGAACTAAACAAGGCGTCAGGAACCAAACCTGGTGCAACAGAGATATGATGACCTTTCACACTGAGAATTCAAAAGAGCTGTATTGAGGAAACTCAAAAGATAACACAGAGAGGGAATTCAGCATTCTATCAGATAAGTCTAACAAGGAGACCGAAATCATTCAAAAGAACCAAGGAGAAATTCTGGAGCTGAAAAATTCAGTTGACCTGCTGAAGAATGTCATCAGAGTTCATTCTTTAATAGCAGAAAGGTTCAAGCAGAAGAAATAATTAGTGAGCTTGAAGTCAGGCTATTGAAACAAAACACAGTCAGAGGAGACAAAAGAAAGAATTAAAAACAATGAGGTATACTTACAAGACCTAGAAAATAACCTCATAAGGGCAAATCTGAGTTATTGGCCTTAAAGAGGAGGTACAGAAAGATACAGGGGTAGAAAAGTTAATTTAAGGGATAATATCCAAGAACATTTCAAACCTAGAGATTGATATCAACATTCAATTACAATAAGGTTATAGAACACCAAGTAGATTTATTCCAAGGAATATCACACCAAGGCATTTAAGAATAAAACACCCAAGCTCAAGGACAAGAGAAAAGAAACGAATGACATACAATGAAGCTCAAGTATGTCTGGCAACAGACTTTTTGGTGGAAAACTCACAGAGCAGGAAAAGCCTAGGACCCAATCATCACTACTGAAATCTACCAGAATAACAAATACCAGTTCTACGCAAACTGTTCCAAAAAACAGAGGAGAAAAGAATATTGCTAAACTAATTATACGAGACAAGTATTACCCTGGTACCAAAACCAGAAACAGACACATCAAAAAAGAAAACCATAGGCCAATATCTCTGCTGAATATTGATGCAAAAGTCCTCAAGAAAAATATTAACCAATTGAATTAAGCAAGACATTAAAAAGATCATTCATTATGACCCAGTGGGATTTATCTCTAGGATAGAAGGATGGTTCAAAATATGCAAATCACTTTATGTAAAACATCGTATCTGCAAAATAAAGGAAGGAAAAACATAATTTTAATTGATACTGAAAAAACTTTTGACAAATTTCAACAACCCTTTATGAGGAAAAGTTGTCCACTTTCACTACTGTTATTCAGTGTAGTACTGGAAGTATTAAGTAGAGCAGTCACACAAAACAAAGAAATAAAAGGCATCCAAATTGGAATGAAGGCAGTCTAATGATCTTTGTTTACAGAAGATATCATCTTATATTTGAAAAAACGTAGACTCCACCAAAAAACTATTAGAACTGATAAACAAATTTGGGAAAGCTTCAGGATACAAAATCAACATACAAAAATCAACTGCATTTCCATATGTCAAAACTGAACAATCTGAAAAAGAAATAAAAGAAGTAATCCCATGTACAATAGCCACACATAAAATAGAGGACAGCAAAAAAAAAAAAAAAAAAAAGGAATGGAAAGATATTCCATTTTCATGTGTTGGAATAACCAATATTGTTAAAATGTCCATACTACCCCCAAACAATCTGAAGATTCAATGCAGTCCCTAGCAAAATACCGATGACATTCTTTGCAGAAATAAAAAAAAAAAAAAAAAAACAATTCTACAATTTATATAAAATAACAAAAGGCTTAGAATAGCCAAAGATATCATGAGCAAAAAGAACAAAACTGGAGGAATCATATTACCTGATTTCATATTATATCATTGTGGAATTGTTAAGGAATCAGAGAGACTGATGGGGTTCAGGAGGATATTCATTATTTAGGTGCACTGGCCCTGTCGGATTAATATCCAAAGGACTGAGCCCTGAACAAATAGTTTAGTTATCTCTTAAGCATTTCACGGGGAAGGGGAGATCTGTGCAGGGGAAGCATATTACAGAAATGAGAAACAAAAACAGTTATTTAACTGAGACGTGAGTTACATCATTTCTTACTTTTCAAGGAAAAACATGTTTTAGAACTTGAGTTTATCTGTCTAGTGATCTTGCAGCTGCACAGTTAGGGAAACAGGGTCTTCACAATGCCTTGGAAAGGAGGAGAGATATGGCTGACTAGCCACAGAAAAACAGGCAGTTAATTTTTAAAGGACTCCAGCTCTTTCTCTTTCTCAGGGAGAATTGAGTTTTCTTACATACAACTGAGTTTCTGCTTACACATTCTTTAAGTTCTTTTAATTCCTGTTCCAATACTACAGGGCTATAGTAACCAAAACAGTATGGTACTGGCATAAAAACAGACACAGAGACCAACGGAACAGAATAGAGAACCTAGAAACACATTCATACACCTACAGTAAATTTATTTTCCACAAAAGTGTCAAGAACATACATTGGGGAAGACAGTGTCGTCAACAAATGATGCAGGGAAAACTGGATATCCATATGGTAAAAGAACGAAACTGTATTCCTCTCACTTAATACACAAATAAAATCAAAATGGACTAAATGGTTAAGTCTAAGACCTCAAACTATGCAACCATTACCAAAAAAAATTGGGAAAATTTTTCAGGACGTTGATCTGAGCAAAAAATTCTTGACAAATACCCTACAAGTAAAGACAACCAAAACAAAAATGGTCAAATGAGATCACATCAGGTTAGAAAGCTACTGCACAGCAAGCAATACAATCAACAAAGTGAAGAGACAAACTACAGAATGGAAAAAATATTTGCAAACTGCCCATCTGATGAGGGATTCATAACTAGAATATATAAAAGTTCAAACAATTACAGAAAAAATTAATAATCCAACTAAAAATTGGCTAAAAGCCTTAACAAACATTTCTCAAAAGAAGACATATGAATGGCAAACAGGCATATAAAAAATTGCTCAATGTCACTGATAATCAAAAAAATACAAATTAAAACCACAATGAGATGTCATCTCAGTTTAGTTAAAATGGCTTTTATCCAAATGTCAGGTAATAACAAATGCTGGCAAGGATGAGGTGAAAAGGAACCCTCATACTATTGCTGGAAATATAAATTAATATAACCATCTTGGAGAACAGTTTGGAGGTTCTTCAGATAAACTAAAATTAGAGTCACCCTATGATCCACCAATCCCTCTGCTGGGTATCAGCGTATCTAAGAGATACTCGCACTCCCATGTTTATTGTAGCACTGTCCACGATAGGTAAGATTTGGAAACAACTTAAGTGTTCATCAACAGATGAATGGATAAAGAAAATGTGGTACTTACACACAATGGAGTACTACTCAGCCGCACAAAAAAATGAGATTCTTGCATTTGCAATAACATGGATGAAACTGGAGGTCATTATGTTAAGTGAAATAAGCCAGGCACGGAAAGGCAAACATCACACATTCTCATATATTTGTGGGATCTAAAAAAAAAAAAAAAAAAAAAAAAAAAAAAAAAAAAAGAGCTCTTGGAGATAGAGAATAGAAGGATTGTTACTAGGTGTTGGGAACAGTGGTGGAAGGAGTAATGAGAGGGTGGGGATAGTTAATGGATACAAAAAATTAGAAAGAATAAATAAAACCTATTATTTCATACCACAACAGGGGAACTATATTCAATAAAAATTTAATTATGCATTTTAAAGTAACTTAAAAAATGTAATTGGATTGTTTGTAACATAAAGAATAAATGCTTGAGGGCATGGAAAACCAGTTTTCCAGAATGTGATTATTATGTATTTCATGTCTATGTCAAAATATCCCATGTATCCCATAAATATATGCATTTGTTATATATGCCCAAAATAATAATAATAATAATGGTGATATTAAGAAGGTAGGTGTCAAAGTCATTGGCACATATTAAGTACATCACCTTGTTTGGGATAAAGAGTTATTTATAATTTTAGAAATCTACCATAAAATAAAAATATAAACAATTGTAATAAAATAGTGAAAACCAACAGAAGAACAAAAGTAAATGTATGAACAGTAGAGAAAACGTAAGACATCCAAAAATAGCTAAGAAAGAAAAAAAATAAAGTCAAAGAGAATATATAAGCATAAAACAAAATAATAAGTTGATAGAGAGCACTACTAAAAAATAATCATAATGTACACAAATAATTTATTACTAAAATATAAATACCAAATTATATTCAATATAAACAATAATTAAGCAATCTTTTGCCTTTATTTCTAAAAAGATACAGAAAAGTTAAATATGTAAGTATGAATGGAAACAACAACAGAATAAATGTAAGTTAAATGTAATTTCAAAGCTGTAAGATAGAATCAGTTATGAAGAGTTGTCTTATACCTTGTTAAAAGGAAGACTTGATGGAGAAGAAATAATAACTACTTTAGAGCCAAGTGCCCAAATATTTCTCTGCATCCTCTTTTAATATTTACCTCTTGTGCAGGATATTTTAGTTATATTATGCCTAGGGTTTTTTACTACACCCATTGAAAAGTTCAGAGAAACACAGGGGAACAAGATAAATCAACATCACTATAGGATTAAAGGGAAGGGCATTCTCAATGGAACAGATCTTGGAGGATACCCTTGCTGTGGTAAAACTGATTTCACATTAAAAAGAATAAAAATGAGCTTATAATTTATAACAAGGAGGGTCCGTTAGGAATAAATTTTTTTTAAATAAAATCAAGGAAAACAACCACAACAGTTGCGATTAGGAATACTCAGAAATGAAAATTCTCTGTCTTCCAAATCTCATAAAAACTAAAAAATGTCAATTTGTTTAAAACAAATATACTCTATGAATACAATCTGTTACAAATCCAAGCCACTAACCATGAAGATGAAAGAACTTCACAAAGTCATTACAGGAACGTTCTGAAAAACAATCAGCAGGTTACAGAATGTGCTCATAGCAAGTGCCATAATCATGAAAAGAAAAGCCTCTCTCTGTTTCTCTCTGTCTCTTTCTTTCTCTCTCTCTCTCTCTCTCTCTCTCTCTCTCTCTCTCTCTCTCTCTGTGTGTGTGTGTGTGTGTGTGTGTGTGTGTGTGTGTCTTGGAGTGGTCTGATACAGGATTTTTAAAAGAGCCACAGAAAAGATGGCTATGTCTTTATAAATCTAGTTTAAAACCACAGATTGGGCAGTGGTTCTAAACGGGAAGCCATATAAACAAGGTAGGGACAAATTCAATAATGTCCATTCTCAAGGATTCACATATGTGCTATCTCTATGGTGGGTGGGTGAGGAAAATGCTTATATTGAATTTCAGTCAATAATAGAGACTTTTTAGTAAAACAATTGATGGTGAATTCCTTTTACTACAAAATAAGAATTATGATTAAAGATGAGAATATAAATATTAATCTTGTATAAGAAAAAAACCTGAAGAAGTATGCTGAGAGAGTTAAGGTGAAGAGGCATATATAGATGCTAAGTTTGTTGCCTTTATTAGTGGACTATTGTCACTCTATTGAGCTTTAAATGACTTCAACGTTATAAGCTAGAAATGTCAACTTTAAAGAAATGATTTTAGAACAAACATCTATAGTAATGAAACTTACTGAAAGGCTAGAAACTTTCTAATTTTTACTTCAAATTGACTTTTCTTCAGGAAAATTCAACTAAAGTATTTCATTTAAAATATTTATATATATGCAGCCGTTAAAAGTTATTCAACACATATTTATTGAACACCTTTATGAGCCCATGACTTTTATTGGTACTTGGGACATGGGATCGAATAGAACAAATAAAAGTTATTCTCTTCAGTCAGGTATGTTTAAAGTGACAAGAGAAAAGCTATGTACCAGAACAATGTAGTGCATTTAACGGTATATTAGAAGGTGGAGAGTATTATGGGGATGAAAGGGAGGTATGGATCAGGAAAAATTTTAAAGTTAAGTTTAATAATTAGGATAGGACAGATTGAGCCGTTCGCACCCGTGTAAAGAAGACAGTTTAAAGAAGAAACCACAGTGAAGAGATTTCTGGGCAGTGCAAAAAGGTGGAATCTGGAAGCTGCCATTGGGACTGGAACAAATAAAAGACAGACAGGGATATGAAATGGCATCTGTGAGGGGTCGAGAATTGTGGACTGTAGATTATTTAAGGATTGTTAGGAATCAGAGCATTGCAGTTTCATATTCTGAGTGAAAAGGGATCTACTGGGGAATTCTGAACATAAGACTCACATATCTCTACTTATAACAATCCATCTATCTGTCTTTATATGTATCTAACTATGCCTGTATCTATCTATGCATGTATCCTGTATCGATCAACCTTACTGGACTCACATGACTATGATGTCCTAATATTTTGGCTGGGATTATTTCATTATTATGCTTATACATGTTCTTGGACTATAGTTTTATTATCTCACTAACTTTTATTGGACCCTTCCAGTAAGTTTGAGGGAGGTAAGTATTGCTATCAGTAGAAAAAAACAAAAATGCCCCTCGGAGGGCTATAAAATTAACTGAACAGTCAAAAGCAGCTTCTATGTGTAGAGAAAAAGTGGAAACAACAGTGGGAGACAGGGAAAAGGGACAAATGTTAGACTCTCTTAACCTACCCTGAGTCTCTAACATGGACCTCTGACCATCAGGTGCAGTAGCATAATCCGGAAATGAGGTAGAAATGTAAATTCTCAAGCCTCATTTCAAACCTAAAAAATCAGTGAATGTAGGGCATAGCAATCTGTTTTAGGAAGCTTTCCAGGTGATTCTGACACCCACTAATGCTTGACAACTAATAGCCTATGCAAATAGAATTTCTGATGCTTATCTCTAGCCTTAGTTCACCCGTAATAATATTTTGTACGTATTTGTGTTAAAAGTATTAGTGTTAAGAAAGTATGATTTCGATGGCTTATACTCAGGGCTTCTATATTCCAGTAATAGAGAGAATGACTGTAGAGAAAGGAAGTGGCTTTCTAAAGATTTTGCATTCAGATTTCCAGTCTTCTCCTCTAGAGAGACTGATAAAACAGAACATCAGTCTACAAACTTACGCATACATGGGCACTATGCAATGGTGTTAGAATTAATAAAAGCTAGAATTAATAAAAGCTTTAAATATAAAATACTAACTGTATAATGGTGAAAATGAAAGTCATAGAGAACTTAAATTATTGCTTGAAGCAAAAATGACAACAAATAAATATTTTAAAAGCAATGATTAAGAAATAATAGAAATTGGATGTTCATTGCCCACACAGAGCTGAAAATAAATAAGAAAAAAAAAAACCTGGTTATTACTATTTCTGACACTCTATATGGAGGAGGTAAGATCCAAGCTCAGCCACTTCAACTTCATAGGTTCTCTCCATGAGCACAGCTGGGAGCTTATATCCTCCTTACACAGCATGCCAAGGGCTGGCAACTACCACTGCCTTATTATAGAACTCCACTAAGGGTATAAAGAAAACTTTAGTCATAAACAGGCTACTGTGTATCCAAGTACTGGAGAGCTGCTGGTATATGCCATAGAAAAAATAACAGAGATATATATATGTTATTTGGGTGATGAAATTTCTGTCTTTTTTTTTTTATATTTTCATATACTCCACATTTTCTAAAGTAAGAAATATATTTTGTCCCTTTAAGAAATATATTGTATTCAATTAAAATGTGCATTTTGAGAAGTGTACACAGAAGTATACACCATAGCTCAGTAAGTGTGCAGAAAGTGAACATTCTGGGAAATCATAATATAGATTTGGCCATAAAATCTCACCCTACTAAAATAGCTTTATTATGTTCTATCTCTGTAACTGGCATTGCAAAGAAAACTATTATGTTGATTTTATCATCATAGATTAGTTTTTGCCTATTTTTAAATTTTATTGTATAGATTCATGTGATCTATGCTCTTTTCTGTATGGTTTATTGTGTTAAGCATACTTTAGTATGTAATTGTAGTTCGTTCTTATTAATCACTAAATAGATAATCATTATGTGAATAATCCACAATGATGCACATTTGTGCATTTGAGTGATTTCCTATAACTAATCACAGTGCTATGAATGTGTGCATACATATATTTTGGTATGCATATGCTTGCACTCATGTGAACCTGCAGTGTCATAGAGTATAATAGACACCATCAAAGCATTTTAAAAAGTGACTGTGTCCATTTACACTCCTATCAGAAGATTATTTATACAAGTTTTAGCAGTTCTGCATCTTATCCAAGAAGTAATTTAGATTTTTGTGACCAAAAGATGTTGAACAGACTTTTATAATTTGTTTATATGTTAAACTCCTTTTTGTCCCACCTCACAAAACATAAGCCCATTTTTATTCCAGTCATAGTTGTGGAAAACAGATGTTTACTGAATTAATCTGATAGCATATTACCTCAATTGTATCCTCCATCTTTTGTTTTCTACAATGGAACTCAGAGTACTGGGGCGGATGCCTACCAAAAGCTTATCAGTCATTCTGATAGATATGCAAAAGAGTAAATAATCCATGGGCTAAGAATTGGCCATAGGGGATAAAAGTTGGTGGATAAATATTACTCTCATCTTTTACTTGGACAGACAATGTCAAGGTGTAATTTACATGGCTTATCAGAAAGTCCCCTGAGAATTGTCCCTAAATTGGCCATTACCAATCACAGACACAGTCATATATTTACTTTTTTCTTTCTTGTTTCACACTTTTCAGGACACAGGTAGTCATATTATTTTTAATTCCTACCTAAATTACTTGCATATCGGTTGTTTATGATAGGATAACCCAGGCAAAGTGAATTGGTCATTTGAATGTATATGTTCAAGAATTTGTGAGTGTTTATTGTTTTATTTTTCTTGTTGAGGCACAGATGTTTGTAATAGGCTAAATATAGTCCTCTAAAAGATATCCAAGTCAAATTCTTGAAACATTTGAATGTTACTGAAAGTGTCTTTATAGATGGGATAAGTTAAGGATTTTTATATGAGTAAATCCTTCTAAGATAGTTCAGGTGGGTCCTAAATCCAATGACAAGGGTTCTTGTGAAAGAAAGGTAGAAGGAGAATTGAAACAAACAGAACGGGAGAAGACACAGAAGAGAAGACAATGTGAAGACAGAGGCGAAGATGGGAGTGATGTGGCCTCAAGTCAAGAAACCCCAAGAAGGCCGTGAACCATCGGATGCTGGAAGAGGTGAGGAATAATTCTCTGATTAAGCATTGAAGTGGGCATAGGGTCTTGAAGAGAGTTTGATGTTTGAGTTATTTTCTGTTTTTAGACACAATTTTGTTTAACTCGTTAATTCATATGCCACTGATCAATACCACAGTATCTGAAAATCTGTAACTTTAACTAATCTGATTTAATCATTACATAATGTATAAATGTGTCATAACATCACATTGTACCCCATGAATACATACAATTGTTATTTGTCAATTAAAAATAAAATAAAGCTCTTAAGGGCTATGTTAGTTAGACACACCCTCAACTTGTATTGCCTATTCACAGATCAACCAGATATGGGTATAGTGAATTTTGACTTAAATACAATTTTTCCTCAGAGAAAATACCATATCATTCTCTGTGAAAATCATTCCATTTTTTGTTTCATTTTTTAAATTTTTTACAAGCCGTTCAATTAGAGGCATCTAGTGTGCCTTAGACACTTGAAAATAGCAAGATAGTACATAAAGATGAACTTCGGGAGCCTTATTTTAAGAAAGAAAACCGGAATTCACTGAAAACATGAAGGACACCCCAGATCAGGGGAAGAGAATGTCAGCAAACAGCCCTGTGATGGTGTCTGTCTGATAAAAGCGAGTGAAGCACCAGTACGTGAGAGAGACAGAGCCTCCTTCTGTGACTCACCTTTCCACTGGGGCATCCAAGCAACTCAGGCTGAGAGAGAATACTTTGCTTCTCCCAAGCCTTAGAGTTAACTTGGGGAGAGGCTTGGAGGCAAAGTTAGGAAAATGCAATGGGAAAAGCTGCAGACATTTTCCCGGACTCAGAACTGAGAGACAGTATGACATCATTTTTAATCCAGGTACATACAAAGTCAGCCATTTTTAGGTGAGCTGACAGTGTGGCCACACAGGCATTCTCTCCTTGGGCCAGGGATTGGAGCACCTGCTCTGGATCTGGATAGGGGCCTCCACACCCAGAACTGTGGAATGCACTAAAGCAGTAGGGACTAGAATTGTGCTTTTCCCCACTGTAAGTCTGGAGTGGAAGGAGAGCTGCTGCAGCTCAAGTTTCTCCTAGATGGAGAAACTTGCACCAAGAGTCACCTTGGCTGGGCAACACGAACTAATCTGTACGTGCAATTGCTGGGTGTCCCAGCCTGTTCCCCTAAGATCATGGTGAAACAAGGCCCTCTCTACTCCACCACAACAAAGATATCCAGGCAGCTGGAGCACTCACTTATCTGGACTAGCAGCCTGAGCCACCCTCGCCTTTCACGAATCATAGAGCATAGTGCAGCAGAACCCTCTCCACTCCATGTCCAAACAGATTACCAGGCATTCAGAGGAACTGCTCATCTGGTTCAGCAGCCTGAGCCACCCTACCTTTGCTGGACAGAAGACCATGGTGCAGCAACATCTCCATGCCATGCCCAGACAGATATCCATAAATTCAGAGCATCTGCTTGCCTGGTTTAGCAGCCATAGTTGCCCCACTCCTTCTGTGCATAGATCCTGGTCCCCTCTACTCCATACCCAGGCAGATCTCCAGGCAACTGGATCACCCACTCTTTTGGATTCAGAGTTTAGGTTAACACCCACCACTGGGTAGTGAAATTGGGGCTGAGGAGGTTTCCAGGCTCCATGCCTAGGTACACCTTTGTGTGCTTGGTGGTTGCACCCTGGATTCTCCCTTGGTACTGATGCTGGTGTCTGCCATCTGGGGACCTGTAGGTGGACATGTCTGCTCTGGCTCCACTTTTTGTGGTCCTTTCCCCACTGAGACTGAATAGGAAGCTGGGACCATTGTACATTCCACAAATTAGTCCATTGCCTGAGGCAACAGAGAGCTTCCTCCAGTAAAAAATGAATCAAGTATACACCCAACTGTGTTGGCCGCAGCTTACTCTTACCTATGATTGCTGTCTATTGGCTCATAGGTTGAACTGCACACCTCAATAAAAAACCTGTTGACATATGTACATAGGGGTATAGAAGCAATGCCAAAAGACCATACCCAACACTCATTAGAGTTGCACTTCGTATGGAGAGAGAGAAAGAAAAAGGGAAAGAAAATAATAGTAACAGCATTATAGGGAAAGACAGAAAAAGAAAAAAAAAAATCCTTCCTGCACAAAAATAATTATAAAAATTACCAGTGCCAGTGTCTCCAGATAAGACGAAACCAGTGCAAGTATTCTGGCAACATGAAAAATCCGAATGTAGTGACACCACCAAAAGACTACATTAGCTCTCCAGCAATGATTCATAACTGAAAAGAAAACTAAGAAATGAAAGATAAAGAATTTAAAGCATGGATTACAAGGGAGCACAATGAGATTCAAAACAAGGTTAAAAACCTACACAAAGAAACATTAAAGTAATCTGGGAAATAAATGAAGGGATAAACATCTTAAACATAAATACATCTTCTATAATTAAAAAAATTACTTAAAGCAAAATTTAAGAATGTAATTGAAAGCGTTTATCCTTTTACTGGAACCAAAGCAGAGAATAATAATGTTCCCCCCCCCCCCCCCCGCCCCCCCCCCGCCCCCCCCCCCCCCCCCCCCCCCCCCCCCCCCCCCCCCTGAACTTTGGGGACCAGTCTTTTAACATAACGCGTCAGAAAAAAAAAAAAAAAAAAGTAAAAATAAAAGTTGAAAATGAACAAATTCTGAGCAAATATAGGATTATGTAAAATGACCAAAACCTATTAATTATTGGCACTCTCTGAGAGAGAATGAAAAAAAAAGAAACAACTTGGAATATGTATTTGAGAGAATAATTTAAGAAAACTTGTCTAATTTTTCTGGAGTAATAGACATCCAGATACAAAAATCCAGAACACCTGTGAGATGTTATAGAAGATGAACATCACAAAGGCATATAGTCACCAGACTTTAAACACAGCATTAAACAAATCTTTGAGGCACAAAATTAACAACAAAATTCTGGATTTAAATTCAACACTTGATCAATTGGACACAATAGAAATCTGCCGAATTCTCCTCCCATCAATCACAGAATATCCTTTCTTCTCATCTGCACAAAAAATGTACTCCAAGACTGACTACATTCTTGGCCCTAAAGCAAGTCTTAATAATTCAAAATTAATAACTCAAAAAATTAAAATTATGCCAACCAAACTCTCAGATCACAGTGGAAAAAAAAAATAGAAGTCAATACCAGTGAAGATCTCTTAAAACCACACAAGAACATGGAAATTAAACCACATGTTCCTAAATGACTTTTGGGTAAACAGCAAAATTAAAACGGAAATCTAAAAAAATTCTTTGAAACAAATGAAAACAGAGACACAACATACCAAAATCTCTGAATGCAGCAAATGTAGTATTGTGAGGAATGTTTATGGTGCTAAATGCCTACCTCAAATATCTACTAGAAATATATCAAAATAACAATCTAATATTATACCAATAGATATTAGAAAAACAAGAACATACTAACCCCAAAGCTAGCAGAAGAAAAGAACTAACTAATATTAGAGAGGAACTGACCAACAAAATCCATACCAAAAATCATAGAAACCAAAAGTTTGTTCTTTGAAAGGATAAACCATATCGGTAGACCACGAGCTAGAATAACAAAGAGAAAAAGATTCAAACAAGCACAGTCAGAAATGACAAAGGTGACATTGTAACCGATTTCACAGTAACACATGACATTTTCAGAGACTATTATAAACAATACTATGTACAATAACTCCAAAATCTAGAGGAAATGGGTAAATTCCTGAAAATATCCAATCTCCCAAGATTGAATGAAGAAGAAATTGAAACACCAAATAAACCAGTATCAAGTTACAAAACTGAATCGGTAGTACAAGATCTGTGAACAACAACCACAAAATCTTCAGACCAGATGAATTAACAACCAAATTCTACCAGATGTACAAACAAAAGCTGGTACCAACTCTACTGAAACTATTCCAAAAAATCAAGGAAGAGGGACTCCTCCTTTACTCATTTAATGAAGCCAGGATCACCCTGATATCAGAACCTAGAAAAGACACAATGGAAAAAAGAAACTACAGGCCAATATTTCTGATGAGCATAGACACAAAAATCCTCAACAAAATACTAGCAAAGCAAATTCAACAGCTTATTAAAATGAATTCACCATGTTCAAGTATGCTTTATTCCTGGGATGCAAGGTTGGTTCAACAAAGACAAATCAATAAATATGATTCACCATCAAAACAGGATTAAAGACAAAAGCCATATAGTCATCTAAATAGAGAACAATATATTGATAAAACCCAATATCCTTTCATGATTAAAAAAAAAAAAAAACTCAAGAAACTAGGTATTGAAAGAAAACACTTCAAAACAGTACACAGCCAACATCATACTAATTGGGCAAAAACTGGAAGCATTCCCCTTGAACACCAAAACAAGGCAAGAGTGCCCACTCACATCACTTCTATTCAACATAGTACTAGAAGTCCTAGCCAGTGCAATCAGACAAGAGAAAGAAATAAATGGCATCTAAACAGGAGAAGAAGTCAAACTATATCTATTTGCTGACAACATGATTATATGCCTAGAAAACCCTAAAGACACTATCAAAAGGTTAGTGGAACTTATAAATGACTTTAGTAAAGTTTCAGTATACAAAATCAGTATACAAAAATCATTACCATTACTATACACCAATAACATTGTAGTTTTCAGGGCATGTCTTTTGCCTCTGTAGTCAAATGTATTCTTATGTATTTTGTTTGATTTTAATGCTATTGTAAATATTGTGGGCATGCATATGCATGCAAACACATTTGTACATATATAATATAATATATGAATATATTATAGTATAATCTATATGATATATAATAAAAATATATTATAATTACATTATTATATATTACAAATTATATTGTATAAATTATGTTATAATCACAACAATTAATATCCAATTATATTTATCCATGTATTTTTTATCTTTTCTTGCTCCTTATTCTGTCCTTTGTTTAACTCTGTCTTAGATCATTTTTCTTTTTCCTCAAGATCCTATTTGAGGTCTTTTGTATATGTCTAAAAATATCTTCATTTCAACTTATATTTTTTGAAGCACATTGTTTTTGGTTTGTTATAGTAAAATAATTGTTAGGAGTTTTTTTTTTTTTTTTTTTTTTTT
>NW_016811527.1:323774-351923 GCF_001698545.2 Rhinopithecus bieti | reverse complement strand
ATAACCAACCTGCATTAAAAAAAAAAAGCAAAAAAAAAAAAAGCAGCATTTTCAACAAATAAAATTACTCTTTTGTGTCCCCTCCTTTGGAGCTATCACCAAAGAGTCATGTATATACTGGCTTGTAAATTACATATTTATTTTGTCTGTTTTTTTAATTGAGGTGATATGAAACCATATATTAAAATGGCTGAGGTTGATGTATTTATTCAATATTATATTTGTGAGATTCATTCATATTTTTACATGTAATTCTAGATAACTCTCAGTGTTGTAGTCTGTTTTATTACTTAAATGTAGCACAATTTGTTTTTCATTCCCCTGTTGATGGACAGTTGGGTGGTTGTTCCTGTGTTTTGACTATTTTGTATAATGTAGCCATAAAAATTATTATATGTGTCTTTCAATGAGTAAAATTATACAATTTTCTTGGTTATATTCCACTTAGTGGTAGACTTACTGAGTCAGAGAATATATAAATAATTGAATTTAATAGTTAATACTACCACCAAACAGGTTTCTAGTGCTTTTACCAATTTACCTTTCTTAACAGTCTAGTATTGTTATAAAGTTTTACAAGGATGCTTCAGATCTTTGCCAACATTTGATTTTGTTGGTCACTTTATTGTTGGCCATTCTGGTGTGTTTCCAGGAGTATTTTTTGTGACTGACATTGCATTTTCCTGAAGACTAATGAAGGTAAAAAAATTCATATGTTTATTTATAATTTGGATGCTTTTTTTTTAGAATGTCATGTCTCAGTCTAACATATTTTACCTCTTTTCTCCTCCCAAATTCATTAACTTCAACAATTGATTCTTCTGGTATCAATGTTTGTCAGTATTTTGTGAAGGAAGAAAGGCAGATTAATTTTCCCCCTCTATTGATATACAGTTGATCCATAAGCACTTGTTGGAAAAAGATGTTTTCTTTACTGCACTATAGTAATAGTTTTGTCATAACTTAGGAGACCATACACTTTGGTCTATTTTAAAACCTTTTTTTCCCCAATAATTTATTCTTGTCTTAGTGCATCATTTATTCTCTATATTAATTGACAGAGTTTCATAAAACGTCTGATCTCTGATAGAGCAAATTCTCTAAATGTGTTATTCTTATTATATATTGGCTAGAATACCTTAGCCCTTGGTTATTTTAGCATTAGTCGTAAAATCACCTTTTCAACTTACATAAAACTATCCTTCTGGGATTTTAATTGTTGTCTGATTGAACCTATGGATAAATTTGAAGATAATTGAATATTTATAATATTGAGTCTTCTCATCCTTGACCATGCTATATATAGTTCTCCTTTTACTTATCCCCATTTATTTTTTCTTAAAGATGCTTTTTGGTTTTAGTATAGAATAATCAGTAATAACATTCACAGCTTTTTGGTATTTTATTTAATTGTAAATGTAACCTTTATCATGTTATGTTTTTCCATTTGGCTAATGTATTGAAGTGCAATAATTTTTGCATATTCACCTTGCATCTGTTGGCCTTTATACACATGTAATAATATTAACATTTTGTTCATAAATTCTTTTAGATTTTCTTCTTTGTTTACCAGTCTATTCATGAAAATGGAGACTATATCTGCTAATTTAAAATAAATAATTGATTATATGTGATTGCTTAAATAAATATGGGAAGACAGAAGATGTTAGGGATACTAGATGATATAATCTCATTTCAAATTGTGATCCCCACCTGTTGAGGAAGGGACCAGGTAGGAGGTGATTGGATAGTAGGAGCAGTTTCCCCCATGCTGTTCTCATGATAGTGAGTGATTTCTCATGAGATTTGATGGTTTAAAAGTGTGGCACTTCCCCCAGCATTCCCCCTCCACTGCTGCATTGCAAAGAAGGTGCTTGCTGCTTCTTCACCTTCCGCCATGATTAAGTTTCCTGTAGCCTCCCAAGCCATGAAGAAGTGACAGTCAATTAAACCTCTTTCTTTATAAAGTACCCAGTCTCAGGTAGTTCTTATAGCAGTGTAAAAATGGGCTAATACACTAAGATAGTAACTGCAAAACACAACAAAAAAATACATAAGATAGTGGGAACAAAGAAAATATATTAGATTGTTTAAATATAAATTATTAATTATTAAAAATTTAGCTTTATGAAATCTTATATGTGATTTTCTAGTTATATTTTAATTTTTGAGATTTTATGGACTCTACTGCATTTGCTTTTATTTTTTCTAAGCTTTTGAGGTATTAAAGTGTCTTTGATTTATTTTTTAATTTTCTAACTTAGAGTTTTATATTATTCATATTATAAAGTGTAATTGTATCTCCAAGCATGACTTTAGTTTTATTCCCTAATGTTTAGTCATTTATTTATTTATTTTTGACATAAAATCTCCCTCTGATGCCCAGGCTGGAGTGAATTTGTGGGATCCAAACTCACTGTATCCTCGGCCTCCTGGGCTCAGGAAATCCTCTTACCTCAACCTTCCAAGCAACTGGGACCGCACAACCGCTCCTGGCTAGTGCGTGTGCGTGTGTGTGTGTGTGTGTGTGTAAAGACAGGATTTCAACATGTTGCCCAGGCTGGCCTCAAACTCCTGAGCTCAAGTGATCTGCCCTCATTGGCCTCCCAAAGTGCTGGAATTACAAGCATGAGACATCAGGCCCAGCCCTGATGTTTTGACATTTAGTGTTTATATTAACATCAAGTTAATATTTACTAACTTTGATCATTTTTATTTCTTAATTTCTAAAACATTGTGACTTTCTAGATTGTTCATTTTAAATTGTAAAGCTTAATTCCATTTTGGCTATTGAAACTCATCTGAATTATTTCAATACTTTGACATTTTTTGAGGCAATTAACTTTGGAAAATATAACGTGCATTTTCAGATAATATATAGTCTGTGTCTTCAGGGTTCTATATGCGAAAGGAGGACTAACTTCTTAACCATTCTTTTCACATCCATTCACTTAATTTTTATTGACTTATATTTAATTATTAAAGAGATATGTTAAAAATTTTACTATAATTGTTGATTTGACTGCTGTATTCGTTTTGTCAGAGTTTCATTTGTACCTTTTGAGGGTATACTGACAGCTATGTACACATTTAAAATAGCTTTATTTCCCTGTTGAATTGACTATTTTATTACTTTACAACTAATTATCTCTAACATTGTCTCTTAAAGGGTACTTTCTCTGGTACTGAATTTTCCCAATCCTATTTTTTTCTTTTCTCTATTTTGTCTCTACTTTTTAAAGCAAATAAATCATAGTTATTTTAAGGTCTCTGGTTATTAAATCCAAAGTCTAGATCACCCGTGGCTCTATTATTATTTTCATTTAATTTTTTAAAATCCTGGTTTTAAATAATGCTTTCTTGTCTCTTGATATACCTAGTAATTTTCTTTGGAATTCCAATTAGCTAACAAATTGTAGCGATTGTCATGCTGTTATTTTTCTAGAGAGGTTCACCCTTTTCTGCCAGGCAGCTAGAGGAGGGGATAACAACTTTCATTCAGTTTCACTGAGCTGAATCGAGACTGGTTTGCAAATTTACTAAATCTCTGCCTATCTAAATTGTAGCTTTCCAGTGATTAAAAGCTGAAAGCCTAGTTTGTTGACATTTTCCATTTGTGTGGCAAGTACTGATCTATAATCCTTGCCTGTGTGGCATGTGAGCCTGCCAACAATAATGCTCTGCTCTTCAGAAGCCGTTAGCTGTTTTTTTTTTTTTTTTTTTTTTTTTTTTTTCTGTCTTCCAGAAGCAGCCCTTTCCCAGACTAAAGCCCAGCTAGCTGGACTATGGTTCTATGCCCATAATTATCAAATATACTTAGGGAAAACACAGCTGCAGTCTGCTCATGCGACTGCAATTATCTGCTCTCCAGAATCTTAGGTTCCAAAACTTGATGCTTCCATATCATTGTAGGATTGTTCTTAAATTGTATGGCTTTTTAAGTAGTTCTAGGATGGCCTATCTATCAGAATTAGAAACAAAATTTCTCTTTCCAGGATTTGTTTTATGTAACAAAAAATACATGCTTTAAAAATATTGTCTGATAGCGACTTTAATATAAAACTGTAAGGCAAGATATGTTTTCCACTATCATCAATTAGCAATGAAGATCATTTGCAATAATATAAATTATTTTTCTCTGATTTTTTTCTCTATGGATGAATATTATCACAGATAGACGTGAATTCAAATGCACTTGCAAGTGAAAATGTTCAAACTTAAAATGGCTTATACAAACCAGAAATATGTCAGCTCTTCTATATATGTGGTGAAAGAGGTTATCTGTTTAGAGCCAAGCAATAAATGGTTGAAAAGATTCTGTATTTCTCCATCCACCTCTGGACTTTGTTCACTGTTTTTCTCTTTCAGTGCTAACATCATGTTATTTATTTATTTTTTTTACTTCAGCTGGCTTATAAAAGAAATTTGGTTTTATTCTTTTAATTGACAAGAGTTGTCCATATTCATGGGGTACATAGTGATGTTTGGATACATATAATGTATAATGATCAGATCAGAATAATTAGCATATCCATTACCTCAAACATTTATCATTTCTTACTGTTAGGAACATTCAATATCCTCCTTCTAGTTATTTTAAACTATATATTATTGTTAACTAGAGTCATGCTACTGGAGTAGAGAACACTGGAACTTATTCTTCCAATCTAGCTATAATTTGTAACCTTTAAAAAAGCTCTCTCTATCCCACTCTTCACCTCTTCTTCTAGTCTCTAATATCCTCTGTTCCACTTTTTACTGCTATAAGATCAACTTTTTTAGCTTTCACATATGAGTGAGAATACGCCCTTTCTAACGTTGTTTCTGGGTTATTGCACTTAACAGAATCTCCTCCAGTTTCATTCATCTCTCTGTAAATGACAGAATTGTATTCTTTTTCATGTCTGAAAAGTGTCTCGTATATATATCCCACATTTTCTTTACCCATTCATCTGTTATTTCACACTTAGTCTGATTCCATATTTAACTATTATGAAATAGTACTACATTTCCTAGAGAGTCTATTGTCATTCTTACTAGTTAAATATAACTATGGTATTTCTAGCCTTAAAGCTTTTGACCAAGAAAGAATGACAGTACTACATACCTCTATCTACCACACAAACCTCATAGGAAAAANTTAACTACTCTTTATGTTATAGAAACATTTTTTTAACTTTAAAACTCATCTTCTCTGATTCCTCCACGCATAGTGTTTAGTCAACCCACTAGCACTTTTCAAAAAGTGTCATGATAGTCAACAAATCTGTGAGCCTGCACAAGTTCTAGAGCACCTAATAGTTTTGGCCATATGAAAAATACAAACATCTACTCATCTGTGAATTTCTTCCTTAGCCTACTGAGGATATTTAAGTACTTTCATGTAACTTTGTTTAAATCTTTAAGCCTTTGTACACTTGCCTTCATACTTGTTTGACTATAATCTATATATTAAACATTGTGTTAGATTCTGGCAATTATTAAGAAAATACAAATGATTTACTTAAAAGAATCATGCCACATAGAGAGATTGATATTTTTAAGCAAACATTATATAGTTTATATATGACATAAATATGAAGAATAAATTATGTGAGAATGAATAAGAGACATTAAGTCTTACTTCAGTGAATGTGGCTAGAAAGAGATTAATCTTAAAGAATGTGAGATGAGACAGACAGAGTTTAGTCTTAAGCTCCATAGGAAGGCAAAAAAAATAATAATAAAATAGTACATTGTACACTTTTCATAGAGGCAAAGGAAGAAAGTAATATGCAATTAATAAACACATTCACAATTTCTTAAATTTTATGTTTTCAACACAGAATAATGAATAATGTCATAGGCAGGAGCATATAAACAGCTAGTGTGATGGTTCTTCAGGGTATAGAATTCCAATACAGTAACTATTTACTCATTATTTGAACAATGTTGTTTCAATGCTTTATTTTTGCTGTTGATAATATAGTGCTTTTCTGATTACTAATGCTTTGTATGTGATACTTGTTTTTTCTCATAGAAATTTTTTGATTGCCAATTATTTCAAAGTTTTCTGTAATATCACAATGATGCCCTTGGTGTGGTTTGTTTGTTTATAAAACCAGATAAGTCACATGTAAGTGTCCTGCACTGCTCTTCTCATTTTACTCACTAACCTCTATTATTTTATAACACAGCTTTTCTGTCTACTTTCTCCAAAAAGTCATAGGCTTTATTTTGAAATATTTCTTTTGAATTTGTATTGGAGTAATAGTACTCTTAATTTCCAATAGTTCTTTCTATGGGCTTGAATGTTCACTTTTTTGAGATGCATCTTATCTTTGATTCAAAAATGTAAATTTGAATTTATCTCTGTGTATTAACTGTGATAATTATATTTTTTAAATGTTCTTCTACTTCTTGCATTTATTTGTCTTTTTCCCCAAATATTTATTTTTCTCTCTTATATACTTTTTCTTTCTCTTTTAAAATTGAACCCTCTTTTAATGGTTAAATAAATTATGTTTTTGTTTATTCCCCATAGTTAATAATAAATCAATTTAATTCTGGAAAGATTTTCTGTATAAATTAAAAGACCTAGTGAATTATTAGAACCTTGAAATGATATTTAGGCAAGAATCAGGCTGCTCCTTTAAGGACTTCCAAAAATCAAAAGGAATTTATTTGAATCAGGAACCTACCCAGAGAAAATTATCCACTATCTCCCTTGGGCAAAGTATGAGCTGATAGGGAAAAGTAAGGATAAATATAGTAGTTTACCATCTCATCCTATAATATCCAGGTACCCGCCGCATTTCTCAGTGAGCGAGGATCATATCAGCATGCAGCTGATTTTAGAGATATTCTGTATTAACATTTCCAAATGGTAAGACCTGTGTCTCCTGCTGGGGTGTGAGTCAGTTGCTGGCTCTGCAGATAGAGGAAAAGATTCAGGAGTCTCACTAGGCATTTTGCAGATTTCTGTTTCCAGCTTTACCAAAACTTTAGCCTTCAGAGGTAACTGATGTTATCAATTCCTGAATCTTTGTGAAAAACTGTATTGCCAGTTTCTTTGTTTCTTGTTTTCTTTCTTTGAGGGTATTTAATCAAATAAAGTAAAAATGCAAATTATTTAGAATTCCTTACCTAACTTTTCATCACATTGCTATGAGTAATATACTTGATCTGTAGAAATCTTGATGCTGAATTAATATACCACACTTTCTTCTACTTCAAAATATATTTCATATAATTTTAAAAGTTTACAATATAAATCAAGCATTTTAAATTTGCTGGTTCTCTCTATGAATACTTTGTAGATTATTAGATCAGTATAGTATCTTGAATCACTGGCAAAAATAGTTCAAGTGGTTATTTCATTTAAAATATGTTTGAGATCCTACAACTCAATTGGTAATTCAAGCTTATGAGAGACCCTGTGGCACTGTGTTTGGGAGCTGGACATGTTTAATTGACATTGGCCTATTGTTTATGTAAAATAGGTTTAAAATATTTAAAATTTGCTCTATATATTGTTTTAAAAATTTACAATAAAATGAGATTGTATTTTACTTTTGTGTGTCTTTTCTTTCTCTCTGAGTGAGGACCATATGTTTGTCACAGAATGTCAGAAAATAATATTCAAAATAAAATTTGCACTCCAAGTGTGGAACCTGTGAGGTGGGGTTTTAAAACTAATTATCTATAACACATCTAATTCATTTATATTTTAATTTCAATCTATCAATGTCAAATAAATTATTTCAGTTTCAATTTCTAATGGTCTTAACAAGCTTCTGATTGCTGAACTAAGAATTATGTCATGCTGTGTGGTGACGGTCTCCAGAATTAACACATCTGCCAGTATTTCATTATTCTTAAAAAAATTACTATATTACACTAACTCAATATCTGTAGTTTAGGCATTGAAGCAACTTCATCAAAATAAATATATTTATTATTGGAAAAAATCACATATAACTGAATATATCATAAAAATAATATTTTCAATCAAATAAAATCCATATTTAAAAATGAATTAAAGTGATTATGTATCGAAAAACTGGTAGAAAACTAAACATGCTTACTCAGTAATCAGAAACAGTTTATGTATGTAGTAGAAGAGACAGCAAAAGTCACTAAGCTTGCAAAACATTTGAAACTGTTTAGCACCCATTTTTAAATTTCATATTTGAGGGATAGAAAGAGAGCAATTATGGAAAGTCTATGTGCGATACAAATACCAAACAGTGAAGTATACGATGTGCTGTAGAGTGTGAATTCTGAATTTTGGAGGAATGTATAATAGTTCAATTCATGACAATTATGTTACTGACAGAGAAATTAACATAGGGGTTAGGAAAATATGGCCATTGAAATGTTGCTTTAATGACTTTTTCAATGTAAATAAAAGCAGTGGTCAAATCCTCAGGTTCTTGGATATTAGCAGAACATGAACAAGTTGAAAAGAGAAATAGTAAAATAAAATTTAAAATGAAGGCCTGTTCTTTCATATGGAGTCTCTGGCTGGTTAGCTGAATTAGAATAGCATGCCAATCAGTTTAAGATTCAGTATGCTTACCACCAACAGTGGTAGTTGGCTTCACTTTGTTTTGTGACTATGAATGCATCTGTTACATGAGAAAGGGCAATTTCTACCTTATTTACCATTAGGTCTCTAGCACCTATATTATGTGGACACTTGATGACTGTCCAATATCATGTGAATCAGTAAAAGACTGGGTGGATTAATTCATATCCTCAGACAAAAGAGAACAGATGATGTGCACAACTCAAACCCATTAACAACTAATTTACATAAATTGAGTAGAACCTGAATAAGAACAATATCTCTTTTATTCAAAAGACAACGCTTTGTGCCACTGTATAAGACAGAAGAATTCATAATAAAAATGTCTTCTAATGAAGAAAAGAGTGAATGCACATTTCCCAGTAGAATTCATTGATATAAATAAGAAAACAATGTATGTTTCACTTTTAAAATAGTTTATAAAAATTTTTATTTATAACAGTATTTCGGAGAATAAAACAATTATTGATATTATAAAGGACAGTGGAATTTGTCCCAAAATTTAATTATGAATAAATTGCAAAGGATACTATCTTAGTAGGCAGATTAAACATCCAAAACTATGCACTGTCTGCTCTAAACTGCCACCTAGAGAAAATGAGCTTGACAGATTGTCAATATGGTAATTGTATAGAATATTTTCATAGATCATCTATTTGTTATGTGAATAATTTTATACCTCAGAAATAAAGCTTTGGCATATATAGGATATACTAGTCCATTTTGTATTTCTATAAAGGAATTACTGAGTCTGGGTAACTTATAAAGAAAATAGGATTATTTTGTCTCAGGGTTCTGCAAGCTGTACAAGAAGCATGATGTCAGCATCTGCTTGGCTTCTGGTGAGGCCTCAGGAAGTTTTTAGTCATGACACATGGGAAGGGGAGCTGGCATGTTACATAGCAAGAGAAAAATCAAGGGAGATGCCCATCTCCTTTAAACAACCAACTCTTGCATGAACTAACAGAGTGAGAATGCACTCATTACCATAAGAATAACAGCAAGCTATTCATAAAGGATCCAAACCCATCACCTCCCACTAGGCTCCACCTCCAACACTAGGGATCACATTTTAACACTGAAATTTGGAGAAGACAAATATTCAAACTATATAATGGGGTTAATTATAATATGTATCATTTAAGTTATTAAAATTATGAAAATTCATATATAAATTATAACAAATTAAGTCTTATCTAGAATATTTACTTAAAATACTATATAACAAAGTGCTATAATTTAGTAAGTCATATACACATACATATATACTTATATACATATATTGTATAAACAAGAGAAACTAAATGAAGAAGAAAAGTATGAAGTATAACAGATTTTTAAGTATTTTTTTTATTTTTTTTAATAGATTGGTTTGTAATGGTAAAAGGTATTCCTTAACACACATTTTTCCTTTTACTCTAAAATAAAAATATTGCCATTGACTAAATGGCTGCCATGTTGCAATTACTATGTAAATAAGTAACAAATAAACTGAATCTAAGAACAGAAGTTAAAGTAGTAATTTACATTAGGAAACACTAAAAGTGAAATAAATATCAGAGTGATTAGTACTGGAAGTAAAATTAGTGTCAAGACTAGGATTATAAAATTAGAAATGGAGTAGTAGTTTTGTGTTTTTTTTAACTTTTCAAATGGAAATAAATTGATGAGATTTTCTTCTAAGCTTCTTATAACAAATATTACAATATTTCAGATTTTATTCCTCATACTCACCTCTTTACATTTTAGCAGTGGTCCAAAATAAGTACTATAAGCACAGAGAGTTTCACTTTGAAACAACATATAGTAAAATAATTTTACTTATTTCTGCCTAATATAAACTTCATATGAACAATGATGAAGAATATTAATAATAAGAACCAAAAACACTATTTGTCTTATGCTACTTTAAAAGTCTATCATTGAGAAAAGAAAATCATATTGAGGAATCACATCATTACATCAGAAGAGCAAAATTGTTGCTTTTTATATCATCTGTATTGTAGAATACTTTGATTAACTACTGTAATTTGTTATACTTTTACGACGTAAATGCTGAAACACTATTTAAAACTACTTTTGTATATCTCTAATTCTCTAGGTTGGCTGTTTGAGCTTGACTCAGGTTCCTAAGAGTGGTTATGACAATCTAGAAGCTTAAGAATCATTGTCACACATATTTTGAATTTCTAATTTAAATATCAGATGGGTATGTTGACAAGATAATATTTCACATATAAATGTTCAGTATTATCTTATATAATTAGCAAAATGCAGAAATTAGTGTTTAGTCATTGGCATTTCTAAAAACTCAAGTTGTACTTTCAAAACATTTAAATTAAATGTCACCTTAACCTTCTATAAAAAGTTAATGACTAATTATTTTGTCAGGTAATAATATAATGACTGCAGCATTTACATTATTGTTATTATTTTCTTTGAAAGCCTGGATCAATCATATTTGATATTGCAACACTCTCCAGCAATGCATAAATTTCCTATATGGTTTTCCTCTTAAAATATGATTTAATTTTCACTTAAATTTTAAAACTAATGGGAACTTAAGTTATCCTGAATCACCCTCAGTTCTATTATGACAGGCAAACTTGTAGAAAGTTCTGTTTTATCTTATGGTATGTTATTTTATTTTATTTTTGAACCAAAATGTATATAATGCTACACAAATCACAGCAATTCTAAAATTCTACTTGTCCAATAAATATTTTTATATTGTTGAGATAATCTTAGATCAAATTCAGCTTTCAAACAGCTTCATCAGTATTTACTCATTCTGAGTTTACAGTTCAACTAAAATGTTTCCATTGACATTGAGGAAATTTATTCAAATGAAGTTGTCTCCCCATTCATTTCTTAAAGAAAACATATTATATTTTCATTACTTCGACTTTTATTCACTGTAAACTTTTAAAACTAAAGTAGTAATGAGATATTGATATTTATTCTAGCTGAATATGTTTAGGTTATTTTAGGTCTAAGTTATTGTGCAATTTAATATTACTTTTCACAGTTGATGGCAGAATTTGTTTGAATTTTTAAAGCATTTAGTTCAATTTATATGTTATTTCAACAAAAAACATCATAACTATTCATTTTTGGAGAGAATGTGTAGATATATTAACCACGAATTGTAGTGTATACAATTAGAACTTGTTGCCAAGTAACAAATACCTATTATCAGGGGGATGATATTACATCTTATTGAACACAGACAGAGCCAGGAAATGATCTCTGAGGAAAGGGATCAGTCACAAGTCTATCACAAACCTCCCATTACAAATGGTACAGGAAAATTAATGGTCTAGGTTTTCTGGCTTAATAGGTTTCAGTCCCTGTCTTCTGGAAAACATGCATTTCAATTTTATCTACTCTGAATCACTATGGCACTTAAAAAGATTGAGGAGTATGGGGTCTACAGAATAGTAATTTAGAAATAAAAATTCCTTTTCCAGGCGCAGCCTGTCAAGTTGCTAACATTTAGTTAAGCTTTCACAGTTCTCAGAAAAGCTTTATGAGAAAATGAAGCTTGTAATTGTGGTAGTCACCTTAAACCATGCTTTGAATAATTTTCGGAGGTATTACCAGCTTCCCTCTAGATCAGGAAACTGGTGCTCAGATACATACACTATCATATATGCGCAAACACAATGTGTAAGGAAGACATGTTGAGGTCATTTTTTCATGAGAATTATTTTATGGGAGTAAATTCAGGTATAATTTAAATGTGCTTAATGTTATCTCCTGCCTATGAACAAGTATGAAATTTATATGAAAAAGATATAATACCTTATTCTAGCAACGTGTCCCTGCATTATTTGAATTCCTTGCGTCTTTTGCCCCTTTAAATTATCCATTTAATAGATATTTATTGACTGCCAAATATCTGCCTTTCCAGTTTTAAACATGAGGAGTCACAATCATATATGCCAAAAATTAAGCAATTATTATTCATAATGTGGAAGTGGCATAAATATTTTCTTAAAAATCATAACAAGATGGTGATACATCTTTTTTTACTTCTACTTAACAAGATAATGGATTTTCTATTCTTAGCCAGTGGAAACAATGCCAGAATATGTGTATAATAATATAAGCAGAAAAAATATATAATCAAAATTCACAAGCGATCAGATTAATACTTTCAACTTATCTCAGAACATTTATTAGACTTAATGACAGACTCTAGCAATAATGTTTGCTCCAAGTCCAAAGTATAAAAAACAGCAATTTCACACAGCACCAGTAAATATTCAGAAACTCAAATAAATACAATTTTACAGTAAGGAAACATTAAGCTATCTATTAAAAAGGTATTATAATGTATATAGGACTTTATAGAGAAAACATAAAACATTATTGAAGCCCATTAAGGTTTCCTAAATAAATTTTCTGATAAACTATGTTCAGGATTGAATAGGCTTAATATTGTAACTATGTAATTATCTTCAAATTTGTCAGTAAAATAATTGCAATTTGAATTAGCTTTTTAAAGTATTTTATGAGGATATTGATGCTAATATATTTTTGTGATAGAGGAAATGCAAATGAAGAACCAATATATTCTGAAATAAAAAACATAAACTGAGGCCCTACCATGAGAGAGATCTGATATACCTGCTTGATATTATAATAAAACTATTCTTAGAGATACAGTGTGGTATTAAGGAAGAGATAAAAAAAAACTCAAAATAATTTAGATCTAAGGAAAATTTATATCTTAGAAATAAATCTGTTACATCCTACATACAGAGAAAGCAGCTTTAAACATTTCTGGGGAAGAAAAGGCCATGCTAAAAATGATGGTGGGCGAATGCATTATTTTTATTGGCAGAAAAAAAATGAAATAAACTCTTATGCTATACACAGAAGTTAATTTCTGATACATTACATTTAAATGTGTTTTGTAAAGCTATACAAATTTTAGCTATAGTAGTAATTATGTTTGTCTTTAGGTTATAATAAATAGGATTTCTCAAGGTACAGAAAGTATGCACATCGCAGTAAATAATTGATACATTTTACCACATAAATGTGAAAAGATTTTGCTTATGAAAAGATACAACCAAGAGATATTTAAACTGAAATTAAAAACTTTGTAATTTACATGCTTAATAAAGACATATAAATTATATATGCCTTTGTATATATTACATATAAAAATAATATATATATAGTTTCTGAATATAAAAAAATTAAAAATAACACAATCACAAAAAAGATGAACAGATAGTTCTGAAAGTGAACCACAAATGATGAGAAATTTATGAAAATGCATAAACGTAAGTAGTGAGCAGAAGTATGAAAATTAAGAGTAAATCTTAAATACCCCAATCTGAAAATCCAAAATCCAAAATTTTCCCAAATCATAACTTTTTGAGCACTAATATGATGCTCAAAGGAAGTGCTCACTGAGGCATTTCAACTTTGGGGCTTTTAAATGAAGGATGCTTAACTGGTATAATGCAAATATTACAGAATTTGAAACAAAAATTGAAATCTGAAATACTTCAGGTTCTAAGTATTTCCAACATGGGGTACTCAAACTTATATATTGAGATTCTACATTACAAACAGGAGATAGCCCCAAATTAAGAAGTTTGAAAATATAATATAATGGAAAGGATACAGAAATTTTACACACTACTGAAGTCTAAATTGGATAATATTTTAGGAAACCAGTTGACATCATCTAAAGTTAGAGGTTAACCACAAACATTAATGGATTTTTCTGGAGAGACTCATACATCTATTAAACATATTCATTGCAGAACTTTTTGTAGTGAAAACTCTTTGAAACAAATGAAAGAATATCAACAAACTATAATAGATTATCACAAGGAAATAGAGCACAGCATTAGAAGTAAAAAAAAAAAAAACTGCAGGTACACCAATGACATGGCTGAATTACTAAAAGTAAGGCTCAGTAAACCATATTTTAAAGATTATTAGTGAATTATATTATTTAACAAGCTGAAAAACAAGCAAAACTAAATAATACAGGATTTAAGACATACATACTCATGTGGCAAAAATGTGTTTACAAATGAAAGAAAGGGAGCGAGGCAGGGAAGTGGAAACAGATTTAAGCACATATATTGCTAGGCTGAGATTATTGGGATGGGTAGGTAAAATTATAATTATGTTGGATAGTAGTTTCACAGTTGTCTTACTTCAATGCCTTATATACTGTTTCTATATCCTATTTATTATTTTTATGTACCAAATATCAAATGACAATTTAAAAAAGTTATCATTATCACATAAGCTATACATAAGTACATTCTGAGATTGGACAGGTTACAATTAAAGCAAAAAAAAAAAAATTCAGTTTTTTTTTTGTTTTATTTTGTGTTGTTTCTTACAGAGTCTCTCTCACTCTGTCTCCCAGGCTAGAGTGCAGTGGGGTGATCTTGGCTCACTGCAACCTCTGTCTCTCAGGTTCAAATGATTCTCCTGCCTCAGCCTTCTGAGTATCTGGGATTACAGGTGAACACCACCACACCCAGCTAATTTTTACATTTTTAGTAGAGACAGGATTTCACCATGTTGGCCATGCTGGTCTTGAATTCCTTAGTTCAAATGATCCACCTGCCTCAGCCTCCCAAAGTGCTGAGATTACAGGTGTGAGCTACCTCGCCCAGCCAATTTCAGGTTTATATAATCTATGTGATTGTAAACAATTGATATATTTGGAAAACAGAACATACTCTCAATTTTAATAGCCAAACTATACTTTTTATATTCCTTCACAACACTATTTTTTAAAAATTCTAAACTTGGCCAAAAAAATAAACAAAATTATATGCATATGGCACAAATTACACTTACTTTTAAAAATTTTCAAATAATAAAGGCTTCCATAAATTATAAAATTTAGTAATTCGTGTATATTATCTACTAAAACAATTGTTCTTTTGGCTTTCATTCCAAGTCATTGTGACTTTGTTATAATACATTGCATAAATTTGTAATGCTTGAAAGCAACAGAATCAACATATTTTTGACCAGAAGGCCCATAATCTTAATCATGACACTATATTATAGCCTAATTTAAAACACAACACACTGGTTTCATTTAAGTGCAAATTGCTATCAAATTTTAGCATTGACAGCATCAACTTTCTCTAGTTTGTATTTATGTGTTTTTAGCAGTTAGTTGCTTTCCTCAGTTTTGTTGTCAAAGGTATCATACATGTGCCAAAAAAAAAAAAATCCAGAATATTACAATAGAAATTTAACGATAGTGAGAAAAGGGAGGAAGTGTTTGAATCAGGCTTTAGTTACCACTCAGTATTGCTTTTGGAAACAAACAAATAACCACATATTAATTATAAAAGATATGAACAGATGTTCAAAGCTGATCCATTGAAATCTCCTTAAAATGATACAGACCGTTTCTCTTACACAGTGGATGCTGTACAGAATTCTCTGGCGGATCCTGAAAAATGCATATATTCAGCATTGCTCATTATTTAGACTTCATCGTTGTTTACAATCATTCAATAACTCCACACTAGTCTCTAACTTGTCAAATTTCCTAACTAAATTTTAGGCCTGCTTTTAAAGTTGTCTCTATGGGGACCTGCTTAGAACAACAGAATTGGCATAAAGATTATTTTAAGCTGAACACATTTGGAAATCAACAGATGGAGAAAGAAGCCTTCTCAGAGCTTCCCTTATTTGACTAAATGCAGAAACTTCTGGGAAATGGGACTGCCATGAATTTTCTTTTTTTGAGGGCTTTTACTCTCAGAAAAGAGAACAAGTAAATATAACATAAAACCCCTTTCAAGTGTAGTTCTATGGCCCTAGAGAAGAGGGAAACACCACTCACACTTGCATAAAGAAGCATTATCAAAATCTTACTTATCTCCCAATTGTTCCAGAAACCGCTTTGTCTTTGCTAAATAAATCTATTTGTTCTCCACACGAAGGCCTTGTCTGCTCTCTCCCTTGTCTAAGTTGGCTCTCCCTATAAGTTGGCTATATAAGCCACTAACTTCAACTACGTTATCAAGCTACTTCTTTTCTAAACTCCTGTACAAGTACGAATATTTTTCCCTGTTAATCTTTTGTCATTGTAGTTGGCAGCCACAATCACTAAGCCAAAGAGAATAGAAGTTCTCTCTCCCCAACACCTCCTAACATTTATATTTCCTCATGTTTCCCTCCTTCCATTTCTACTTCAATAGCATCCATTCACCATTTAATTGTCACTTATTTTACATTCATTTTACTCCTTATTTATTGGATACTATTTTTATCAAATTTGAGGTAAACTAATGTAGAGTTAGAAACATATTTATGCTTCTTAACTTCCAGTATAAATACACATTGGAAAAAAAGAAATGGAATACAATTTCCTTCCATCTTATTTTTCTTTCTTTTTAAAATTTCCCCATATGATATTATTTCTATCTCGTGTACTTTATGCGTATACTGTTGCCCACATTCAGGAGTTTATATATAATTTATATACAGGAGATTATATACAGTTATCTCAGCTAACATTTATTAAGAGTTTTATCCATGCAGATAATGGTGTGTGAAAGACAAAAAGACGTAGTCCCTATCTTTCCAAGCTCACTGTTTAATCATAGTAGACATATACAGTAAATTAAATATATTTATATGAGTACAAAATAGTAATACACTATATATTATGGTGTTTAAGACTAGAAGATAAATAGTTCTGTTTCCAAAAATGATAAGATTTCTTCAAGCAGGTATTATTGAAATGGACCATTGAAAGATGAATAGGCATTGTCAGGAGACAAGATTAATTTGTTTCTTTCACCAGTGGCTACTATGAATCTGATTCGTGAGACAAAGCAGTCAGTTCTGTATATTTTAATCTCCTTACCGGTAGAACTACTTAATGCCTGCTTTTCACTAGAGAACTAATAAGCCATTGCAACAGCGTATTCTTAAATTTTTACCTTAAATTTCCTTATATCCAAGATTGGGGTAGCAAAATTTACCTGGGTGATACTTAGGAAAACATTAGAAGTAAATATAATCATGATGTCTTAGATGATTACCCTATTTATCATTTTTATACATTATTACTCAATCAGATTTTTAATTGAAAATACTTGTTATATAAGTGTGCAAATAGGCTATATATTACAGGTTAGATTATCCTAAGTGAAGTTTATTTTGCTGAATTTACTGTTTAATATAGTCATGCGTTTTCATTTCCAAATAGTGAAGCAGGCTAATTCAGAGTCTCCTGACTGGTATGCAAATTTAGAAATTGTTCCATTTGAGCTCTTTATTTATTACAATGATGCTATTCCTTAATTATTTTGCATATTGGCATTGATCAACTATCAGCCTAAGTAAACTTATAGTCTAAAAGTAAAATTATATTATTTTCAAAGAATATTTGACACATTTCACCGAAAAGGTTTAATAAAAATATAAAATAATCCATGGGATTAAAATTAATTTTCTGAAGCCAGGAATTTTATAAATCAATTGCAAAATATAAGTCTCTATATCTAAACATATATTTAGAATATAGGTATAACATAATAAATACCTGTACATGAAATGCATAAAAGAGTAAATGCTTTCTGATTTTCTCCTTTCACCAAAATTTTACCAGAGATATGTGAACACTTACACAGTTATTGATATTTTGTTACTTTGTACTTTAACAACACATTCCCAATTTTAAAATGTATGGGAGTTATAACCTCAAACATGCAATGTATTTGCCAGAAATATATACACCTATAATATTCTTTTAAAATGAATATACATACCTAGGTGTGTGTTACTAAATTTTTCCTTACAGTTTTGTTTTACACATAATAAAAGATGGTTATAAAAGTCAAAGGTGATCTTATGTTTAAAAAGAATTGCAGGCCGAGACGGGCGGATCACGAGATCGGGAGATCGAGACCATCCTGGCTAACACGGTGAAACCCCGTCTCTACTAAAAAATACAAAAAATCTAGCCGGGCGAGGTGGCAGGCGCCTGTAGTCCCAGCTACTCGGGAGGCTGAGGCAGGAGAATGGCGTAAACCCGGGAGGCGGAGCTTGCAGTGAGCTGAGATCCAGCCACTGCGCTCCAGCCTGGGCGACAGAGCGAGACTCCGTCTCCAAAAAAAAAAAAAAAAAAAAAAAAAAAAATTGCCGGCCGGTCGCAGTGTCTGACACCTGTAATCCCAGCACTTTGGGAGGGAGGGAGGCCGAGGTGGGAAGATCATCTGAGGTCAGGAGTTCCGAGACCAGCCCAAACAACATGGTGAAACCCCATCTCTACTAAAAAAAAAAACAAAACAAAATTAGCCGGGCGTGGTGGTGGGAGCCTGTAATAACACCTACTCGAGAGGCTGAGGCAGAGGAATCACTTGAACTCAGGAGCTGGAGGTTGGAGTGAACAGAGATCCGCCACTGTACTCCTGCCTGGGTGACAGAGCAAGACTCTGTCTCAAAAAAAAAAAAAAAAAAAAAAAGAATTGCCTACCTTCCACTTTAGGTCATCACCATCTTTGAGAAATTGTGTTATTATATAGGAAATATTTACTCCTTTTCACTCTCTGTCAGGATAGAAGATACTACGCTGACTCACTTTTAACTAACAAAATGTTAATAAACTGATAAAAGCAGAGCGATTTGGTAAGCTCCTGAGCATCTGTGTTCCATCAGGAGCAGATTATTTTCTTTTTAAAAAAATTTTAATTATTTTAACTTTTATTTTAGGTTCGGGACTGCATGTGGAGGTTTGTTACATAGATAAACATGTGCCATGAGGTTTGTTGTACGTATTACTTTATCACCCACTTATTAAGCATGGTATCCAAGCATTATCTTTTCTGTTTTTCTGTCTCGTCCCAACCCCCCAACTGAGTAGACCTTGGTGTCTGTTGTTTTCTTTTTTGTGTTCATACGTTCTTATTGTTTAGCTCCCCTTGATAAGCGAAAACATGCAGTATTTGGTTTTCTCTTCCTGTGATAGTTTACTAAGGATAATAGCCTCCAGCTCCATCCATCTTCTTGCAAAAGACATAATCTCGTTATTTTGTGTGGCTGCGTAGTATTCCATGGTGTATATGTATGACATTCTCCTTATCCAATCTGTCTTTGATGGGCATTTAGATTGATTCCATGTCTTTGCTATTGTGAAGAGTGCTGCAATGAACATTCACATGCACATGTTTTTATGGTAGAATAATTTACATTTATCTGGGTATATACCCAGTAATATGTACTGTGTCTAATGGCAGTTCTGCTTTTAGCTTTTTGAGAAATTGCCACACTGCTTTCCACAATGGTTGAAATAATTTAGACTCCCATCAACAGTGTGTAAGTGTTCCCTTTTCTCTGCAACCTCACCAGCATCTGTTACTTTTTTGCTTTTTAATAATAGCCATTCTGACTGGTGTGAGATGGTACCTCACTGTGGTTTTGATTTATATTTCTCTAATGATCATTGATATTGAGCTTTTCTTCACATGCATGTTGGCCACATTTATATCTTCTTTTGAGCAATATTTCCTGGTTAGCTGTATCCCTAGGTATTTTACTCTTTTTGTGACAATTATGTATGAGATTGCCTGTCTCATTTGGCTCTTGGTTTGGCTGTTTTGGCATATAGGAATGCTAGTAATTTTTGTATCCTGAAACAAAAAAAAACTGCTAAAGTTGTATATCAGCAAGAGGTGCTTTGGGACCAAGATGATGGAGTTTTCTAGATGTAGAATCATGTCATCTGCAAACAGAGATAGTTTAACTTCCTCTCTTCCAATCTGAATGCCTTTAGTTCTTTTTTTTGCCTTATGGCTTTAGCATGGACTTCCAATACTATGTTGAATACAAGTGGTGATAGAGGGCATCCTTGTCTTGTGTCAGTTTTCAAGGGGAATGCATCCAACTTTTGCTCATTCCATGTAATGTTGGTTATGCGATTGTCATAGATGGCTCTTACTATTTTGAAGTATGATCTATTCATGTTATTTGCCCACTTTTTAACAGGGAGTTTTTCTCTTGTAAATTTAAGTTCCTTATAGATGTTGGATGATAGACATTGCTCAGATGCATAGTTTGCAAATATTTTCTTCCGTTCTGTAGGTTTTTTGTTTACTTTGTTAATAGTTTATTTGACTGGGCAGAATCTCTTAAGTTTAATTAGATCTCACTTGTCAATCTGTGCTTTTGTTGTATTACTTTTGGTGTCTTTGTCATGAAATCTTTGCCCTTTCCTATGTCCTGGATGATATTGCCTTCCAGGGTTTTTATAGTTTTGGGTTTTACATTTAAGTCTTTAATCTATCTTGTGTTGATTTTTTATATGGTGTAAGTAAGTTGTTCAGCTTCAATCTTCTGCATACGGTTAACCAGTTATCCCAGCACCATTTATTGAATAGGGAGTCTTCCCCATTGCCTTTTTTTTTTTTTTTTTTGGTCAGCTTTGTTAAAGATCAGATGGTTGTAGATGTGTGGCCTTATTTCTGGTCTCTCTACTCTGTTCCTGATAAGATTTAGCTCTGAGTCCCTACCCAAATCTCATCTAAAATTGTAACCTTCCACGTGTAGAAGGAAAGAGCTGTTGGAAGGTGATTGAATTATGGGAGGCAGTGTCTCATGCTATTTTCGTGATAGTGAGTGCTTTTTCATGGTATCTGATGGTTTAAAAGTGTGGCTCTTCCCCCTTCCCCTTATTTCTCTCTCTCTCTCTCTCTCTCTCTCTCTCTCTCTCTCTCTCCTTTCCTTGTGAATAAGGCACTTGCTTCCTCTTTGTCTCCTGCGATGATTATAAGTTTCCTGAGACCTCTCCAGTCATGAAGAACTGTGGACCATTTAAACCTCTTTTCTTTATAAATTACCCAGTCTAAGGTAGTTCTTTATAGCAGTGTGAAAATGGACTAATACAATTCCATTGGTCTGTGCCTGTTTTTGTACCACTACCATGCTGCTTTGGTTACTGTAGCCTTGTAATTTAGTTTGAAGTCAGGTAACGTGATGCCTCTGACCTTGTTCGTTTTGCTTAGGATTACTGTGGCTATTTGGGCTCCTTTTTTAGTTCCATATGAATTTCAAAATAGTTTTTCTTGTTCTGTGAAGAATGTCATTGGTAGTTTGATAGGAATAATGTTGAATCTGTAAATTGCTTTAGGTGGTCATTTTAATAATATTTGTTCTTCCTATCCATGAGCATGGCGTGTTTTTCCATTTGTTTGTGTCTTCTCTGATTTCTATGAGGAGTGTTTCATAACTCTCATTGTAGAGATCTTTTACCTTCCTGGTTAGCTGTATCCCTAGATATTTTATTCTTTTTGTGACAATTATGAATGAGACTGCCTATCTCATTTGGCTCTTGGTTTGGCTGTTTTTGGCATATAAGAATGCTAGTAATTTTTATAATCTGAAAAAAAAATTGCTGAAGTTGTATATCAGCAAGAAGTGCTTTGGGACCAAGATGATGAGGTTTTATAGATGTAGAATCATGTCATCTACAACAGACATAGTTTGACTTCCTCTCCTCCTATTTGAATGCCTTTAGTTCTTTCTTTTGCCTGATGGCTTTAGCATGGATTTCCAATACTATGTTGAATACAAGTGGTGACAGAGGGCATCCTTGTCGTGTGTCAGTTTTCAAGGGGAATGCGTCCAACTTTTGCTCATTCCATATAATGTTGGTTATGTGATTGTCATGGATGGCTCTTATTATTTTGAAGTATGATCATTCAAAACCTAGTTTATTGAGAGTTTTTAGTATGAAGGGTGTTGAATTTTATTGAAAGCATTTTATGTATCTATTGACATAATCATGTGTTCTTTATCTTAAGTTCTGTTTATGTGATGAATCACATTTATTCATTTGTGCATGTTCAACCAGCCTTTCATGTCAAAGATGAAGCCTACTTGCTTGTGGTGGATTTGCTTTTTGATTCAGTTTGCAAGTATTTTGTTAAGAATTTTTGCATTTGTGTTAATCAAAGATATTGGTCTGAATTTGTGTGTGTGTGTCTGTGGTGTGTGTGTGGGGTGTGTGTGTGTGTGTGTGCACACCAGGTTTTGGTATCAAGATAATAGTGGTTTCAAAGAATGAGTTGGAGAGGAATTACTTTTTCGCTTCTCAATTTTTTTGGAATATTTTCTGTAAGAATGGTATCAGTTATTTTTGTACATCTGATAGAATTTGTCTGTGAATCCATCAGATCCTAGATATTTTTTGGTTGGTAGAATAATTATTACTAATTCAGTTTTTGAGTTTGTTATCTGTTTGGTCAGAGAATCCATTTCTTCCTGGCTCAGTCTTCAGAGGGTGTATGTGTCTAGGGATTTATTCATCTCTTCTATATTTTCTAGTTTGCGTGCATAGAAAAGAGCACTAAATATAGAATGGAAAGACCACTACCAGCAAAAGCAAAAACACAATTAAACACACAGACCAGTGTCACTGTAAAGCAACCACACAAACAAGCCAACAAGCCCACATAGTAACCAGCTAGCAACACTATGATAGGATCAAATCCACACATATCAATACTAACCTTGAATGTAAATGGGCTAAATGCCCCAATTGAAAGATACAGAGTGGCAAGATGGATTTAAAAAAAAAAAAAAAAAAAAAAGCAAGGCCCAATGGTATGCTGTCTTCAACAGACTCATCACAAACATAATGATATTCATAGGCTCAAATAAAGGATGAAGGAAAATCTACCAAGCAAATGGAAAACAGGAAAAAGCAGAAGTTACAATCCTAATTTCAGATAAACAGATTTCAAACCAACAAAGATAAAAAATTAAAAAAAAAAAAACAAAACGAAAGATATGTGTTAAAGGGTTCAATTCAACAAAAATACCTAACTATTTTATATATAGATGCATCCAACACAGGTGCACCCAGATTCATATAGCAAGTTCTTAGAGACCTACAAAGAGACGTGGGCTCTCACACAATAATAGTGGGAGACATCCACACACCATGGGCAGTATTAGACAGATTGTCAAGGCAGAAAATTTAAAAAGATATTCTGAACCTAAAGTCAGCATTTGACCAAATTGATCTGATAGACCATTGCAGAACTCTCCACTCAAAAACAACAGAATATTCATTCTTCTCATTGCTATATGACACATACTCTAAAATTAACCACATAAATAGACATAAAACAATCCTTGACAAATGTGAAAGAATTGAAATCATACCAAAAACACTCTTGGACCAAAGCACAACAAAAATAGAAGTCAAGACTGCGAAAAGCACTCAAAACCGTGCAATTACATGAAAATTAAACATGTCCCTGAATGAATTTTGGGTAAATAATAAAATTAAGGCAGAAATTCTTAAAAAATGGTCTTTGAAAATAATGAGACAAAGATACAACACCCCAGATTCTCTGAGACACAGCTAAGGCAGTATTGAGAGGGAAATTCATAGCACTAAATGCCCAGTTTCAAAAGTTAGGAAGATCTTAAATTAACAACCTAACTTCACAACTGAAAGAATCAGAGAAGCAAGAACAAATCAACCCCAAAGCTAGCAGATGAAAAATAACCAAAATCAGAGCTGAAATGAAGGAAATTGAGATACAGACATTCAAAAGACCAACAAATCCAGGATTTTTTTGAAGAAATTAATAAAATAGATAGGCCACTAGTTAGATTAATAAATAAGAAAAGAAAAAAATTCAAATACAAACAGTTAGAAATGATGAAGGGAATGTCACTATGGACCCCACAGAAATACAAATAAAAACAACCATCAGAAATTACTATGAATACCTTTATACACAAAAACTAGATTATTGGCCAGTCGTGATGGCTCAAGCCTGTAATCTCAGCACTTTGGAAGGCTGAAACAGGTAGATAATTTGAAGTTGGGAGTTCAAGACCAGCCTGGTCAACGTGGCAAAACCCTATCTCTATTAAAAATGCAGAAATTTGTCAGGTGTGATGGTGGACGTCTATAATCCCAGCCACTTGGTAGGAAGAGGCAGAAGAATCGCTTCAACCCAGGAGGCGGAGGTTGCAGTGAGTCGAGATAGTGCCATTGCACTCAAACCTGGGTGACAGAGACAGACTTAAAACAAAACAGAACAGAACAGAACAGAACTGGATTATTTTCTAGTTGGAGTGTGATCAAAGGAGAATTTTGAAGCGTGGATGTAGGATCAACATAAGAATCCAAAGCATATTTGGGATCCGTTGCTTCAAAAGAAAGTTGTTCAATCTGATCTGCATACTAATGAATAGATATATACCTACGCAGGTTCTACTTCCTTATGGGTCTCAACTTTTAGGAATGTTGGAACTACCTTTAGAACCAAAAAAATCTTCCTTATTTTACATGTAGTAACTCCTTTAACTGTGTGATCTTCAGGGAAGTAGAAAAATTCACATAGTGTATCTGGTAGGGATTTATTTTGCTATTACATATTGTGTATGTGGATGCATGTGACACACATTAAAACTGTAGCATGAAGTTTAAAGCAACTATACCCTATGTAACACCATTGGCTAGAAACTGGCTATTGCCAATAATCTTTGTGATTCATCATATCACATCTCTCTACTTCCTCTTGGAATGAAACCCTAATTCAAATTTGATAACAAACCCTTGATGTTTTATAATATTATTGCATATGTCTGTACCCTAAAAGTTATCTTAATATTTCACATTTCTACTAGTGATACAGAATATACTGTGTCCTCACATACATCTCGTATTACAAGTGTTATTTAATTTTAGCCATCCTAGTGGCTGTATAGAAGTATTTCACTGTTATCTTCATACGTTTTTGTTTTGTTTTGTTTTGTTTTTTGAGACAAAGTCTCGCTCTGTCACCCAGACTAGAGTGCAGTGGCACGATCTCTGCTCACTGCAAGCTCTGTCTCCCGGGTTCACACTATTCTCCTGCCTCAGCCTCCAGAGTAGCTGGCATTACAGGTGCCCGCCACCATGCCTGGCTAATTTTTTGTATTTTTAGTAGAGATGGGGTTTCACTGGGTTAGCCAGGATGGTCTCGATCTCCTGACCTCGTGATCCACCTGCCTCAGCCTCCCAAAGTGCTGGGATTACAGGCATGAGCCACTGCACCCGACCTTCATATGTATTTTTTAAACGAACAGTTATAATTAGTAAATGTATGCCCTTACATATATATTTGTATATTATGTATACATATTTTACTTACACAAATACATACAGTTAAATATGCATGTATACTAATATGTGTATTATATATAACATGTCCTTATGGGCATATGTAATAAACATATTCATGCAGTGAATATGTATACATATAATTATGTAGGCAAAATATATATGAAACTTATTCATATGCATATTTATCTATATATTATGTAAAACATATACTTATGTACGTATATCTAATACACACATACACACACATACAGTGATTCTCACATATCAATACCATCCTATTTCACTTAGCAATGGAAATATATTCTGAGATGTGCGTTGTTAACTGATTTACTATGGGAACATCGTAGAAGGTACTTACACAAAACAAATGGGATAGTCTACTACACACATAGATTATATGGTGCAACCTATAGCTCTTTGGCTACAAACTTGCACAGCATGTTACTGGTCTTAGTAGATTAGGCAATTGTAGCACAATGGTATTTGAATATCTAAATAGCTAAACATAGAAAAGGTACAGTAAAAATGCAATATAAAAGACACAAAATGGCATACTCTGTCCTTACCATGGAAGTTAGTCTGGATGAGTCACTGAGCAAATGGAGAGTGAATGTGCAGGCCTAGAACATTATTGCACACTACTGTAGACTTTATAAATGCTGTACACTTAGGTTACAATACATTTATTATAAAAAATTATGTATTAATAACTTTATTAGAATTTTTTATTTAATACGATTTTTTATTTTTACCTTTTGACTTTTGTAATAACATGTAGCTTAAAACACAAACACATCATGCAACTGTACAAAAACATTCTTTATATACTAATTCTGTTTCTTCTATTTTTAAATTTTTAATGATTTGAAAATTTGTCATTAAAAACAAAGACACAAACATACACATTAGGGTAGGCCTACACAGGGTCAGGATCAATATCACTGTCCACCATCTCCGTATCCTGTCCCACTGAGAAGTCTTCAAGGGGAATAACACATATGAGGTTGTCATCTCCTATGAAAACACTGCTTTCTTTTGGAGGACTTCAGCAAAGACTCGCCTGAAGCTGCTCTGCAGTTAACATTTTCTTTTTTTAATAAATAAGTAGAAGTATACACTAAAATAAAGCTAAAAGTAGAGTATGATAAATACATACATCAATGACAGTTTATTATTATTATCAAGTATTGCAATATACTACACATAAATATATGTTCTCTACTTTTCTACAACTGGCAATGGAGTTGCCTTGTTATACCAGCATCACCAGAAAAACATATATATAATGCTTTGTGCTATGATGTTAGCAATGGCTATGATGTCACTAGACAATAAAAATTTTTCAGCTTTATTATGATCTTGAGACCACCATTATACATTCATTCTATCATTGACTAAATATTATTATGCAGCATATCACTGTAAATATATACATTTGACCCTCATTATTCACTAATTCATATTTATGAATTTGCCAACTTGCTAAACATATTTGTAACTTCACAGTCAACACTCACAGCTATTCATAGAGCAATGAAAAATTCGAGCCCCTGGTGAGCATGTTCCCAGCTAAGGGAGAGCAAAGCAACACTCTGCCTTCTTGTTTCAGCTCTCATACTGTAAATGTCCATTTCATGACCTATCTAATGCCATGTTTTCTCCACTATTGTGTTTTCTGTTGATGATTTTTCTGTTTAAAATAATACCCAGGCGTACTGCAGAAGTACCATCTAGTGTTACTAAGAACAAAAGACTGTGATAATCCTTTATGGAGAAAACACGTGTTAGATAAGCTTCATTTACACACAATGGTAGATGCTATTGCTTGTGAGTTCAGTGTTAATTAATCAACAATGTATATTAAACAATCATATTTAAACACAAACACTCATAAAACAAAGTTATATATTAATCAGTTTTCAAAATATTGTGACCAGAGGCTTACAGAAATCCAATGTTAAATTTCATGTGGTGTCAATTGTTCATTAATTGCTAAATCTGCCTTTGTGGGGATTTTACAAAGCATAAATAGTACAAGGAGGGAGAATAAACGGTAAGTGCCTGTCCACATTTTTTACATATGTTTTTCAAACACACACACACACACACATACACAAACTCCCTGTAAGATATATGTATTGCAAATATTTTCTTCCAGTTGGTGACTTTTCTTTTTATTTTCACAGCAATGACTAAGGGAGGCAGGATGTTTTAAGTTTGATGATGTTTAGTTTATTATTTTGCCCTTTACAATTTCCATTTCTGTTTCTTAGGTTTTATATGAAGCCTTTTGCCAATCAGCAGTTTGTTTATCAATAATGAAAAGTGAAAAGCATTAACAGATGTTTCAAATTAATTAATGATGATATGTCACTTGTGATATAGCTAAACTGGATCCTACAGGAAATATAAATTATATGCATGACAAAAAAAAAAA
>NW_016811527.1:320874-323686 GCF_001698545.2 Rhinopithecus bieti | reverse complement strand
AAAATCACTGAAGCATACAATTGCTTCTTTCAAAAGATAAATCGAATACATAATCCTTTATTAAGTTTTATTAGAGGAAAAAATTAAGTATAATATTAGCTATATCAGAAATAAAATAAGACAGAACTAGAGATCATGCAAATATTCAGACAGACAAGAATAAAATAATATAAATGATTTATGCCAATGAAAAATTTGGATGAAATTTTTAATTCTTATAATGAAAAATAGAAGAAATAAAATTAATTTTATATAAAACATATTGTCATTATTACATGTGCCTTAGAAAATAAAAAAATATTTTCTCATCAGAGGATATAATCTTCTAAAAAAGATGATTAAGGATGGGCAACTTTAAGATTGTATTTTAAGATACCCTATATTCTCAATTATTTTTGCTTTTTTATTTCATAAGTTATTTAGACAATTATTTTAAAATCGTTGTTGTTGTTGTTGTTTTCCCAGACAATATTAGCCTTTCCCACCTATTTACCAAGCCTTTTATTCTTCTTTCTTGCATGGTTTTCAAATAGTACATTAACACTATTTTGGTATTTCTTTTGAGTAAGTTTCATAGCGAAACATTATTTCAGTTTTGACTGAAATTACAATTATTTTATCTTTGTTCTCGTTATCATCTTTTCCCCCCTCGGAATAGAATTCTAATTTTCCAGTTATCTTTCAGTGCTGTAAAGACATCATTCTATTGTCTTCTACTGTCCATAATTTCTAATAAGATATCAACCGTCTTAGTCCATTTGTGCTGACCGAACAAAATACCTAAGACTGAGCAATTCATAAAGAATAGAAATTCATTTGTCACAGTTCTGGAGGCCAGGAAGTCCAAGATCAAGTTGCTGGGGAATTCAGTGTCTGGAGAAGGCTGCTCTCTCTTCTTACAAAATAGCAACATGAATGCTGTGCTCTCAGGAGGGAAGGAACACAGTGTCCCCACATGTTGCAAAGGATAAAGGGCAAAGAAAGGGCCTAAGCTAGTTTCCTATTAGCCTTTTCATAGGATACTAATTCATTTATGAGGGCATAGCCTGCATGACCTAATAACTTCCCAAAAGGCCCCACCTCTTAATACTACTAAACATCAACATAAATTCTGGAGAAAGCATGCTTTCAAACCACAACATCAAAGTTCAATCTTATTTACTTTTTAAAATGGAATGTATGTATCTCTGTTCTTTTTGTTGATAAGATTTTCTCTGTCTTTAGTTTACAGTAATTTAACTATAAGATGCACAGATGTGGTTTCTTTGTATTTATCTTCCCTTGTGTTTAGAAAACTTTGAATACATGGTTGATGTCTTTCATCACTTTGGGGAGATTATTACACTTTATCTCTTCAGATAATCCTTTACATTTATGATCTTTTTGGGGAGGATTCCAAGTATATTTTAAAATATAATGTAAAATATTCAATGTACCCAAATGTCTAATATACTTTTAAAAGTATTTCTATTAGTTTTTTCACTCATTTCTTTAGTCTATATAATTCTTATCTGTGGTCTAATTCAGTAATCCTATATTCTATCGTGTCCATTCAGCTGCTATACCTTTACATTTATTTTAAATTTCATTTTCTTATTTTATAAATTCTAAAATTTATACTTAATTATGTCCTGAATACTTATTTCTATGAGCATATAGATAAATTATTAAAATTGTCCTCACTTCAATACTGATAAGCAAAATTTTCTACACCAAATACGTACAATGAAGACAAAATAAAACTGAGACAGTACACACACATACACACACTCTCCTTCTACCTCTACTGACTAAAGACATATGTATTTTTTACTTTATAATTTTATGTTTTGCTTTATTATAATTTTATTGACACAATAATTTTACATGTTTTGGGGTACAGTTTGATATTTCAATACATATATACAATGTGTAATGATCAAACTAGGGAAATTAGTATATTCATCATATTAAACATTTAGCATATCTTTGTCTTGGAAAGAAATAAAATTTACTCTTTCAGCTATTTGAAAATATATAATAAAGTGCTGTTGATTATTGTCACTCTACAGTCCTATAGAACATCAGAATGTATATAACCTATCTAGTTGGAATTTTATATTCATTAACCAACCTCTGGCAATCCCCACCTCCACACTTCCAGCCTTTTATATTATGTGCATTACTTCCATTTTGTTTTGTTAAATGCTTTTCACAAATTAATCTATTGCAGTTTATGTGGTAATGTAATCCCTTTAATAGTCATCCCATTGCTAATAGTTTTAAATTAAAACCAAGCAATAAAATAAGTGATTTATACCATGTTTTTTTCTATAACCATGTTTCTAATTCAAAATAGAATTACTTAAAATGCAGCTGATTTTATTATTGTAGTATATAACAAGATTCTATTGATCCTCTAAATCATTTATAAGATGTAAAACAAACACATTAAAGAACTGAAATAAGTTTTGAGTAATCAGATTAAAACTACAAAAAAGCTTTTAATTAAAATGTAATCTATTTTTATACTGAGAAAATAAAATTTTATACAGAAATTTTCAACAATATTAATAAAGTAAATACATAATAGTAAATAAATAAGTTAAAATCATTTTACTTAACAATAAAACCCCAAATCTTTAGTTTATTACATGTTGTCTTTTTATGTTAAAAATCTAAATTAAAACTCTCATTTAAGTCATATTTTCCACCAAGCTATAAATACATTGCACCTCATCCAAAATGTATTTCTGTCTTTTTGCCAACTATTCCACACAATTTCTTAAATCTCTGCTTTTAATCATATTGCTTTCTTACAAAGATTTTTCAC
>NW_016811527.1:301512-320297 GCF_001698545.2 Rhinopithecus bieti | reverse complement strand
TTTAAAATATAATGTAAAAATATTCAATGTACCCAAATGTCTAATATACTTTTAAAAGTATTTCTATTAGTTTTTTCACTCATTTCTTTAGTCTATATAATTCTTATCTGTGGTCTAATTCAGTAATCCTATATTCTATCGTGTCCATTCAGCTGCTATACCTTTACATTTATTTTTAAATTTCATTTTCTTATTTTATAAATTCTAAAATTTATACTTAATTATGTCCTGAATACTTATTTCTATGAGCATATAGATAAATTATTAAAATTGTCCTCACTTCAATACTGATAAGCAAAATTTTCTACACCAAATACGTACAATGAAGACAAAAATAAAACTGAGACAGTACACACACATACACACACTCTCCTTCTACCTCTACTGACTAAAGACATATGTATTTTTTACTTTATAATTTTATGTTTTGCTTTATTATAATTTTATTGACACAATAATTTTACATGTTTTGGGGTACAGTTTGATATTTCAATACATATATACAATGTGTAATGATCAAACTAGGGAAATTAGTATATTCATCATATTAAACATTTAGCATATCTTTGTCTTGGAAAGAAATAAAATTTACTCTTTCAGCTATTTGAAAATATATAATAAAGTGCTGTTGATTATTGTCACTCTACAGTCCTATAGAACATCAGAATGTATATAACCTATCTAGTTGGAATTTTATATTCATTAACCAACCTCTGGCAATCCCCACCTCCACACTTCCAGCCTTTTATATTATGTGCATTACTTCCATTTTTGTTTTTGTTAAATGCTTTTCACAAATTAATCTATTGCAGTTTATGTGGTAATGTAATCCCTTTAATAGTCATCCCATTGCTAATAGTTTTAAATTAAAACCAAGCAATAAAAATAAGTGATTTATACCATGTTTTTTTCTATAACCATGTTTCTAATTCAAAAATAGAATTACTTAAAAATGCAGCTGATTTTATTATTGTAGTATATAACAAGATTCTATTGATCCTCTAAATCATTTATAAGATGTAAAACAAACACATTAAAGAACTGAAATAAGTTTTGAGTAATCAGATTAAAACTACAAAAAAGCTTTTAATTAAAATGTAATCTATTTTTATACTGAGAAAATAAAATTTTATACAGAAATTTTCAACAATATTAATAAAGTAAATACATAATAGTAAATAAATAAGTTAAAATCATTTTACTTAACAATAAAACCCCAAATCTTTAGTTTATTACATGTTGTCTTTTATGTTAAAATCTAAATTAAAACTCTCATTTAAGTCATATTTTCCACCAAGCTATAAATACATTGCACCTCATCCAAAATGTATTTCTGTCTTTTGCCAACTATTCCACACAATTTCTTAAATCTCTGCTTTTAATCATATTGCTTTCTTACAAAGATTTTTCACTCTTACTGTATTTGTTTTCATGTTACTATCTTCATTGATGTTCCTAGGTAGAAATTATCTTTTCCTTCTCATAATTGTTATGATTATGTTCATTGTTCCCTCATTATTTTATTAATTCTGTCTTACAGCTGTTTGTGAAAATCAAACAGAGTATGCTGTAAAGTATAAATATATATGCAAATAGAGCTCAATAATACCCTATATATTAGTATTCTCTACACATTATCACTGTGCCTTAGACAGTGCAGACACATAGTGGGTCCATGTAGCACTTCATAAATAGACATAATTCCTTGTTACTGTTAATGCTGTTGATTAATATTTTTGACATGTTTAATGATCTATCTGATGTTGGTTTGTGGTTACCTGAAACTACTGTCATTTCTTAGTTATAGACTAAGTAATATTTAAAAAATGTTAACTTCCAATAATGTTTGCTTCTTTTTAACTTAAAACTAATGACAGTAGAATAAAATTTTCTGCAATCGTATAGTTCTACGAATTCAATGAATAGGTACTAGATACTAAAATAATAAAATGAAAACAACAAATAATAAAAATGCAAAGGCACACATTCATTCTCAGTTATGAAGGTTAATTATGGTACTACGTTAATATTTTTCAATATGCTTTAATAGTTTGGGTGCACATAGTAAGGTCATTCTTTTACATTTTGTGTCTCTCATTTTGTTATTGTCGGTTCCTTTCCGATAAATTTAATTATCTAGAGTATATATCCATTGAAACCACAGTGTGCAATTTATAGATCTCTTATTCTTTCTCCAATAAAGTATTAATTATACATTTTTTGTACATTTTAGAACTCAATAATTGATGCTTTTCATTGCAATATTTATTCATCTTTTTCAAATATTTTCAAAATCCTCTTTTTCTAGATCTCAGAGAACTTCATACTTTCCTTAACATGAAGCAGGTAGTTCATTTGTTGTTGCTGATCAGTGTTATTACCAATTTTGTTGAAAGTATAAAAATATGTCAACCAAAGAGATTTGAAATGTTTTAAATTATATGCATATACCAATCATTTTTTGGAAATTGTCTAAAATGTTATCAGTAATGTATTCACTCAGTTTACTAGCTTCAACGTTTTTATTTCTCAGATTGAGGAAGACATGTTACCACATTCTTTCATAAGATAGAAAATTTATTCAATATTTGGTCTAAAATTGTGTGGAAAATTACCCACAGACACTGAGATGTTATCTTGATATGAAAAGTTTGTAGGATGTATTAACCAAGAAATTTTTCTGTGGCCTATAATATTCTTGTCATTATAAAACCATCATATTTACTTTCATTGAATAAAACAAATGGATATAAAATAGTAAAGTTTATCTCAACAAAAACCCCAATGTGGTAGAATATATTTTTAACTGAATATGGGCAGCCAGAGCCTCTGAGGAGCCAAAGGACAGCTGGCATGACAACACTTGACATCCTGTGTGTAATTGGTTTTGAATGCTTGACAGATTTTTATAATGGTATGGAACACTCAGACTAGCAGGTAACTGTTGGGAACAGATTGACTGGTGATGAGGCCATTTTAATACAACACTTACATAAGAATCCTTTAGATTCACTTCACATTAAAGATGCATTCTTTTTAAGCTCAAAAGCTTTCCCAGCAGTGTCACCTTTTCCATCAAATTCAAGAAGCACTGACTAACTTAACAATCAATAATTGTTTAATTAGTTTGTTATTTTCTTTTCTATTCAACATGTACGTCAGTTTTAGATTGGGAGAAAGACTGTATTAGGTAGAAACAGGGGAAGTAAGAACTTTGGGGGCCTAAATTCTATTTATTTACCAAATATCATTTGGGTATCTTTTCATACAGGTACCAGACTCAGTTCAATTGCCAGAAAACAATTTCGATAGTTATAATCATCCTAAAAATACGTAAGGAAGTAATACTCAAATTATGACAATAGCTGTGGTACAAAAAGAATAAATCTACATATAGAAATAAAAAGCCAAGGTTTATGCTTTCAGTCCACTATTCACATCATGACAAGTTCAAATGTTTCTTCTTTCATCTATAAAGTAAGAGTGATAATACTTCCTAGTGTTGTATGAAAATTAAATCAGACTATACATTTGTGTATCTTGTCATTATGTATATGTAGATTGCTTGTTATACAAACTACTCTCATCTTTATAATTTGTTAAAATTTTTCACCAATTTGTAATATTACTTTATTGTATAGCCTCCTATGTTTTGCTATTATTTTATTTCATTTTTTGAGGGGAGGCAAAGTTTGTAGCTGTAACATGATCAATATTTGAAATTATCAATGGCTTATCAGTTTTTTTAATCCTAAAAACCTTAGTAATTTGCAACCTTTCCTTTTACAATTGTTATGCTACCATGGACTGTTTAAATTTATTATTAGGTGGCTACAACTTAAAAGAAAAAAAACCATTAAGTTTAAAGAGTTACTAATATCAGTATAATACAATTATAGAATGTGAAACCCACTAGATGTTAGGATAAAAGAAGAAAGATATTGACCATACTATAAAACAGACAATTTAGCATCTTAATATATAGAAATAAGATATTCTAGGTGTTAAGAGGAATGAGGAATAATTATTCACTATCAAAATTGTTCATTGCTTTATAGACTATGAGATTTTTAAGATAAGAACCAAATGGGTAGAATATAGTCAGAGGTGAGAACTGAGAGCAGTAGCATAAGTAAAGTCACAGGGAGCAAATATAGATACGTAAAATGTCACTAAATATGTCACTGTGGTATACAAAGAGGAGTGAAAAATATTTAGTCAATATATTCTTTAAGGGTGTTCTTTGCATCCACTCATGCTTCATTTCAATTTCCTTTAGAGCCATTCAGACTGAGTCCTAATTATCTCATACTAGGATTGTTAGCAAAATCTCCTTTGCTCTTAGATACTGTTAACTTGAATGTCCTCAAAAGCAAGTTTCGAACGTATCTTTCAAAATGATAATATCAATATGTTTTGTACCCAGTTGAAAATAGTATTTGTGTTTTATTTTTATAAAGTTCACCAAAGTTGAATCAAATTATCTTCCCCAAATTATTACTCATTCATTTGGTATAAGAAATCTATATTCCTTACACAAGAATGCTCAGCATTCCCAGAATATTCCATTATGTCATGCCCTACCAACTCCCAATTCCCCAGCTACTTTACACATAAAGCTAAAATGATCATACTTTTCCTCAAAAGTGTATCAGTTTTCATCACTAAAATTAAACAAGTTTTTCTCACCCCAGTTGCTATTCATTTATTCATTCATTTATACAATTTGATTTAATAATATTTGTTGAATAATTATTATATTCCATTTTTAATATGCAAGGATAATTTAAATTTTCTTTTAGCCTTCATAATGCTTCTTCCTATTTAGATCAATGAGAAAAAAATTAAACAATGAAAGTTTTTCTTTTACTTTTATTTTTTCTATGCTTACAGTGTCTACTGCCCATTCCATGTATTTAGGCTTTTCTTACATATGACCTTTCTGAACTCTAGTGTGAAGTCAATACATATACATGCTCCAATATCTAGCAACTTTTGAAGAGAAAATACTACAACCCATATCACTCTCCCACTACCGCCACCATACTCTTCTCTTTATGCACTTCATTATAAAAAATCTATCTCTACTCATTCTAATTATATGTTATCTTAAGCTTACTATAGTCAGGTTTTCTGCCTGACTCTTTCCCCCAACTAGTCTTGTCAAGGTTATCAATGGCTTATATATTTCAATGTAGAGTAGAAAATTATCTCCTTTAGCTGCTTCCTTTATCTAAATAGCACTATGGGGCTTGATCCTAGGGTCTCTTTTTGTCTCTATACTCATTACCTAGGTGATTTCATTGAAATCCACAGTTTATAGTGATACTTGAACATTTGTAGTTCCATCATCAATCTTCTCCTCCACTTTTATTTTACATATCCAAATGTCAATGAAGTACGTCGGGTGTGGTGGCTCACACCTGTAATCTTAACACTTTGGGAAGCCAAGGCAGGCTGATTGTCTGAGGTCAGGAGTTCGAGATCAGCCTGGCCAACATGGTGAAACCCCGTCTCTACTATAAATTCAAAAATTAGCCAGGTGCAGTGGCAGGCACCTGTAATCCCAGCTACTCGGGAGGCAGAGATAGGAGAATCGCTTGAACTCAGGAGACAGAGGTTGCAGTAAGCAGAGATTGCACTATGGCACTCCAGCCTGAGCAACAGAGTGAAAACTCCATCTCAAAAAAATAAAAAATAAAATAAAATTAGCCAGGTTTGGTGGCACACGCCTATATTCCCAGCTACTCAGAAGGCTGAGGCACAAGAATCTCTTGAGTACGGGAGGCAGAGGTTGCAGTGAGCTGAGATTGCGCCACTGCACTCCAGCCTGGGTGACAGAGCAGGACTCTGTCTCAATAAAAAAAGTCAATGAAGTTATCCCCGCATGGATATCATATTGGATTGATAGGGTTTCCACAAAAACTTGTCCACCTAGGCCCTCAGCAGGTGACCCCCTTTGGCTATAGAGTCTTTGGAGATGTAATTAAAAATTAGGTTATACTGGATTCGAGTGAGTCATACATCCAACAACTGATGTCCTCATAAATAAAAGAGATGAGGCCGGGCGCGGTGGCTCAAGCCTGTAATCCCAGCACTTTGGGAGGCCGAGACGGGCGGATCCCGAGGTCAGGAGATCGAGACCATCCTGGCTAACACGGTGAAACCCCGTCTCTGCTAAAAAAAAAATACAAAAAACTAGCCGGGCGCAGTGGCGGGCGCCTATAGTCCCAGCTACTCGGGAGGCTGAGGCAGGAGAATGGTGTGAACCCGGGAGGCGGAGCTTGCAGTGAGCTGAGATCCGGCCACTGCACTCCACCCTGGGCGACAAAGAGAGACTCCGTCTCAGAAAAAATAAAAAATAAAAATAAAAAAATAAAAGAGATGAGCAAGAGACACACAGTGAAGGTAATGTGAAGACAGAAGCAGACATTGGCATAATGTGTCTGCAAACCAAGAACTATCAGGAACCACCAAAAGCAGAAATAAGCACAGAAGGATTCTCCTCTAGAGCCTTAGCTGTTTTAGGCCACTGGGTTTGTGATAATTTGTTAAAGCAATCCTAAGAAGCTAATATACATGTCTAATAATTATTGCTAACCTAATCTATCCATAACCAAATTCTCAATTTTATATCATATACTTTCCCAGTAACTCCTAATCCAAAATCATCCTGGGTTAAGAAAAGGCACTCCAAAGCTCCCATTTGCTTAGGCCAAAAGTTCAAACTCATAAATAATACTTCCCTTTCTCCACTTGCCTCAGTTTTTTTCTCAAGTTCTGCTGCCTGCACCCTCATAATGGTATTCCAAATGTAACCACTTATTAACAATTTTACTACTATCAGCCCTATTAAAACACGATCATTTTCACTGCAATCATTGACTGGTGTTTTGCTTCTTCCTTTACCTTGCTTAGTCCCTATTACATAAAATAGTGCAATGACTCTTTAAAAATGCAAGACAAGTGTTACTCTCCCAATCAAAACTCCTCTAATGGTTTTTCACTTGAACCAAACAAAATCTAAAATTACTGTAATATATACCCAGATGTATTTAGACTTAATTTCCTACCACTTCCACACTCCTTTCCATTAGTGCTAAGGTGATCTTGCTCTTTGAAAAACACACAGAACTGTATCTTTTCAACAGCTGTTCCCTGTGTAAGTAATGTTATTTCCCCAGATAGCAACATGGACTGCTAACCCAGCCACTTCAAGTGTAAATCTATCTAATAATCCTCTCCTGTCTACTTGTGGAAAATAGCAACAAAACTAGCATACTTAGAAATTCCTTTTTTTTTTTTTATCCTGACATTTCACTTATCACTATTCAATGTAACGTATGTATTTGTTTATGTAGTAGTATTCTATCTCTCACACTGAATTATAAACCATTTTTGCAGAGTATTTTTTTCAATTTGCATTTTTTTCAATGTGCAATCTGCTTCATTGGAGATTTCCTTGAATAAAATAGTTTCTAATAAGTATTTTCTAAATAAAGTAATAATTCATGTTCTTACATCAGTACATTAGTGTGGTGGAATGAATGCAGCAATGGCCTTAATTTGATCATATTTCCTATCATCACACCCTTTAAATTTTTTTTTTTTTTCAACACAGAATCTGAGCTTGGCTACTTGACTTACTTTGGCTGACGTGATGCAAGCAATTGTGATGCAAGCACAGACATAAAAAGGACTTCCACATTAAGGCTCACCTTCTTGCTAATGTTAGAACACTGCCACCACAATCTAGGCTACTCTGCTGGAGAATTGATGATGTAGAGTCCAGTTAACCCATTATTTCAACTAACAGTCATACTAATTATATAAGATATATGAATGAAGACATCCTAGACTAGGAAGCTCCCAACTTTCCTACTAGCAGAGCACAGAAAAATGTCCAAACCCAACAACAATCAACAGAGGTAAACTAAAGCTGGTCCAGGTCAGCAGAATGCCAATACGACCCATTGTTATGTGAATAATAATAAATACTGCTTTAAGAAATTAACTTTGTGTTTTGTTTGCTTTTGTTATCCACCAAAAATTGATAAAGGAAAAGAATAATGCTATTCTAAATTGACAATATTTTCCCCTGGCAAAGTTTACAATTATATTCAGTGTTTAATAACTATTTATTGTTTGAATTTGTTAATATAGGCACCGTCCAGTTCTTTTAATGATGGTCAAGGTTTAAGTTGATTAAAATTTAGCAGATAGCTAACCAAATATCTTACTATGTAAAGATTAATTTTGTAACTACTTAATATTTTATGATCTGTAAATTCCAATTGATCATATGATAGGTAGATATAAAATTAAAAATAAAAATAACAATTAGCCCAATTTTAGCTCAATAAAATATTATCTATGATAAGAAGAAATAGGAACCAAAGCTTTAAGTAAAGAATCAAATGTGGGAAATATAAAGAAAATACAATATCTGTCTTTTCTTTCACTTTTTCAAGCAAACTAAATACTGACTGCTCATTGTAATAACAGTTCCCTTTTCCCCTTTTAAATAAAATATCAAACAAGCAAAATAAAATAACATAATGGAGGGAATGATAAACTGAACACTATTTTAACCACCATTCATATTTATCAACAGTCAATTTGTTTTGTTTTGTTTTGTTTTGTTTTTTGAGACAATGTCTCACTGTATCACCCAGGCAGAAGTGCAGTTGTGCAGTCTTGGTTCACTGCAGCCTCTTCCTACTGGGCTCAAGAGATTCTCCTGACTCAGCCTCCTGAGTAGCTGGGATCACAGGCAAGTGTCACCATACCTAACTAATTTTTGCATTTTTGTAGCGATGGGGTTTTGTCATGTTGGACAGGCTGGTCTCAAACTTCTGACCTCAGGTGATCCACCCTCCTTGGCCTCTCAAAATGTTGGGATTACAGGTGTGAGCCACCACACTCCACCGTACGGCCGCAAATGTTACTTTTTAAATATTTGCCTCAGATATTCTCTGAAACAATTAACAATTACAGTTATAGTTGAGATACATCATAAAAACCTCTATAGATTCATTTTCTTCCCATCCTAACCAGAGGTAACCATTTTTTAGAAAGCCTTCCCTTCTACTTTTAAATATATTTTTATTTCATATATTAATAATACTAAAGATATTAATATAACTTTTTATTTTCTTTATATTATCAATTAAATGTATCGTGCACAAATATATATCTCTATTTTAATAGCATTTAAGTTGCTTCCAAGTTTTACCTAATCTTCATATATAAGAGCACACATCTCAGGGTTTCTCCCTTCTAGGTTGAGAATATACCTGAAATTGAAATTGTTGAGTCATAACAACACAGAAGAGATATTGTGTTCTGCTATGCAGGTTGTCTACTGCACAATTTTGCATCATTATTGTCTACGTGAAGGGCACTGCTCTGCGACGTGAATGAAGTTCACAATCCTCTTTGTTCAGAGTTTCTAAATTGCAAATTTTCCTTTCAACATGGTTTCAAGTAAATATGCCTGCAGTAGTTGTATGAGTTTTCATTTCCTGTGCCTTCCCCTACTCCTAATATTGACTCCTGATTAGAAAACAGTTCCATCATTCTAAAGGTTATAAAATGTTGCGTGATTTATTCAGTGTATTTATTTCATAACTAGTGAATTAAATATATTTGTATGTATTTGTATTCAGATTTTTCTCCTCTGAAAGTTTCTATTCCTATCATTTCCTCTATTTCAATTAAGTTTAATATAAAATGAAGTTTTGAGGGAATCTCTATATTTCAGATAGAAATAGCTTGATAGGTACAGTTTGAATAATTCTTAATGTAATTATGTTATAAAATGAATATAAGAAATTTGGGATTGCAAACTAATATTTATGTCGATTTTTCTGTCACAGTATATATAAATCACTTGATGATATTTATCCCACTGCATTAATCCAATTTTGGCTTGAGTAAACATTATATGTTTCTTACAAACATTTTATATGGTTCTATATTTTCATACATTTAAATAAAAACACATCAACTAGTTCGTGTTTAAAAATTATGGTTTGTCCTTTGTGAAGGACTTCCAAATTCTTTATAGACCTGAGATTCAAAAGATGAAATAAACAATTCTGAAAGAAAGGCAGATGAAGTTGAGAACAAGTGACCTGCATCATTGCCTCTGGGTACTGTAAACTGATGCCCAATTATAAACAAAGGGTATAATATTTTACAGTATATTGTAAATGAGAGTTTAAAAGAAAATGGTTATAACGACAAGACCCTGTATTGAGCCAAAATTTGGTGTAGTGCCTAGCTAGCAGATTTTCTCAAGAACGCTGCAACCTTGCTTGAAAACATGTCCTTCATTTTGTTTTCTTTAAATGGACACTTTTAAATTTGTTTTCTATTCATAGTCCTTTAACAATGTCTTAATAGTTACCAAAGGTGTCAAAATAATGATTTTCAATTGGATCTCTTTATGCAAATTTTGGATACATTCTTGTCCAGTATTATTCATACAGATATACTCTATTTTCTTTGACTAAAAGAAAACAATAGTTGATATATTAAGTCATTAAATATGCAGGTATATGTTTAGTTTATGAATACTCCATATATTAAGAACTAATAACAATAGCTAACACTTTGATGCTTACATTTGTGCTAGGCATGTTCTAAGTGCTTCATATTTTAAATAATTTGATGTTTCTGCAAATCCTAGGAGGCAAAGACTATTTTTCCACTATTACTATTACTACAGCCATTTTTCAGATGGAGTTTGTGAGAAATGCAGGGATAACTACTTTGACAAAATAAATAACAGTAGGTTATAGAGCTGGTATTTAAACCCTGGCAATTTTGCTCCAGAGTTGCTTGTTTACCTCTAAAACAGTGCTACTAAACTGTATGCAACCTTGGCATGTCAACCAATCTTTTCAATTGTATCCCCTTCGTTGAAAAATCAGGAATGTAAAAAAATAGTAATATTTTCCACCTAAAACTACATGAAATTGATTTTTTAAAGTTTTATTAACTTACCTGTCAACATACACTTGCTGTTTTTCTAAAATATATACAATTGCCCCATTCATGTATAATTGATTCCTCCCCCTTTCCTCATTTTAAAATTTTCCACATATTTCTAATAAGCTCATTGTCCTCTATACGTTCTTAGAGAGCTAATCTTTTCTTGTGTCAAGTAGTTATCAAAAAAGTATTTAACACTGTTGCCCCTGCTGGTGAGTTTATGTGCAAGGCAGTGGTTCTATTGTCATGCTATAAAGTCAAGCTGTCAGATGTTTGAATTTGTTGTGAAATTGTTTACCAGCTTAAGAAACTTTTGGGCTGAGATGATGGAATTCTCTAGATATAGGATTATGTCATGTGAAAACAAAGACAGGTTGACTTCCTCTCTTCCTATTTCAGTACCCTTTATTGCTTTCTCTTGCCTCATTGCCCTGGCCAGAACTTCCAATATTATGTTGAATAAGAGTAAAATGAGAGAGGCCATCCTTGTCTTGTGCCCGTTTTCAAGAAAAATGCTTCCAGCTTTTGCCCACTCAAAAATTGTTAACTATAGGTTCAGCAAAATATGTACATATGTACAAATGTACAATATGTAGATGGTAGTCTGAATACTCGTATTCTGAGGATTTAGTAATTTGTGATAGAGTGTAAGTCTGCAATTACTTTTATTTCAAAATGTGCAACATATTTTATTCCACTTTTCATCCATCATGGCAGGTGTAGTATGTTCTCAAACATACGAAACAAAATCTACTGAAGAAATACTGGTATATATTTTTTAAAAGAAATTACTGTTTTTTCAGAGTACTCTGTCAAAATGTTATTGAAAGCATGCGGCTTAAAAAGGTGCATATACAAATGTCTCTGCAGACATTTTTTCTCATTTAGATCAAAATATTTTTTTAGATTTCTTTATTATTTTGTCCAGGTTTTCTTGCCTCTTACTAAAATGAAGCAATCATTATTAAAGTGTTTTCACATTAAGAATATAAAATCCATTAAAAGATGTATTATTCAAGTTTATAACAGTGTTATCTGGTATTCAAGTAGAAATTAGATTCTCATAATAATTTGATTTTTAATCTATTTCATGGAATTAAATCTTTAGAGAAAAAATCTCCAGAGATGTAACTTTTTAGACAAGAAAGAAATTGTTGATGTTATTTATGATGCTATTATTAATTCAGTTAACATATTCAACATTGGAGATAAAACAATTTGCAATCTATGACAAATAGTAAAAATTTTATAGAGCATTGTGCTTTGGGGAAAACAATAATTTTGCTATATTCTGAAATGTATGCAGTAGAAAGTTTTTGAAACTGGTTATTGTTTACATAATTAATAATGACACTTAAGCAGAAGACCTCTGTTATACAAAAGGAAGATATGATTGTCAAATTCACAAATTCCAAAACATATACAGCTAGCGTGACTAAATTAAAACATTATTGAGAATAAGTTGATATTTTATAAAATGAAATAAGTGCTTCATCATGGCATGAGATGTTCAATCACTTAACTGCAGACAGCCAGTTTCTGTGGTGGTGAAACTAATCAAAGCAAGCAATTAAGTCATCATTTTTTTTTTTTCGGTCTAAACCATATTGCCTTTGCTCCCACTTCCACACTCCTCCACCCAAGCCATAAACACATTTTTTACATTGTGAGTATTGATATCACTTTATAATCCAGGCTTATTTTGTGCTTTATGTCATGATTACCCAATCCCTAGAACTGTGACACTGTTTCTTCTTCCCCTGTTTATTTTGTGCTTTCCAAAACATTTATTTTACACCCAACTATATCCTTTAACTAGACACAAGGTCTCTCTTTAAATTTCAGACTCATTTATAAAACCGCTCAGTCAGCATCTCTATTTCAGAATCTTATGGGCCTGGCCCAAATAAACACTTGAGGCTTGTCTTTCAGTAAATAGCAACTTCATTTATCCAGTTAAAAACTTTTGAGTCATCACTGACATCTGTCTTACTCTTTTAAAAATGACACCCAGTATATCAGAAATTTCTATAAACTCTACTTCAAAATATTTTCCTTAGTCATTTAATTTTGCATACATCAACTGCTGTCTCCCTGTTCCAAGACATTATCATTTCTCACATAGATTAACTCAGCAGGATCCCTTCAAATTTTCACCTTACAAAGATATATCCTCCCGTGGTATGTCAGGCTTTAACCATGGAATACTCTGCTTCGTCTAGCCTCACATGCTACTATTTTCTCTCAGTCTTACTTTTCTATAGCTACAATTGCCTACTTCCTTATGCAAACATGTAATGCATAGTTAAGCCTCAGGGCCTTTATTGTTAAGGTACTTCCTCTTTATGAGAGCTTCTTTCCCTGGATACTTACAGTGCTCATCTCTTCATATTCTTCAAGTCTTAATATAAGTGCCACCTCCCGAGAGAGGGCTTTTTATCCTCTATCTGAAACTGTAAATCCTACCTCACATTTCATTACACTTCTGCACTTCTGGCTCTATTTTTTCTACATGGAACCTACACAACTCTCTATAGGCTTACTTATTTTTCTTAATTTTGCTTTTTCCTACTTACTACCATATAAGCTCCATGACGGGCAATTATTTTTGTAATTTTAAAATTTACTCTGGTACCTACCAAAAACATTTGTTGCATAAATGAATGAATGAGTATTCCAGAAACTCTATAGAGTTCTAGAGTGTTCCTTTATTCTCCACTGCCTCCCTGAGAATGCCACACCCATAAGTTATACAGAGAATATGGCACTACTACATTTAAACTATGAGTTATTGTTTACAGCAAAATTTCATCATAAAGTGTTCTATTTAAAGTATGAATTGTTAGTACCAGTAAACTGTTATTTTCTATTTGTTTTTTATACATATTTAGAAACCGAGTGGTCTATATTTTATATACAAGTTCTATTGTGATGATTTAAAACTGGCTAGAGTATTTAGCTAAAAAGATTGCTTGTGATGCTGTTAGAGTAGTATACATTGTTCAAATTATGAAAGATTTGAACATGAAGAAAACACATAGTTTGGGAAAGCATATGTGACTAAAGACATGCTGGCATACAAGAGATCACAGAGTTGGAAGATACCAAAAGCATAGTCCCAGATAAGATGTCACTGGAGGAGGATTTAGAGCCATATTACATTTATGTAAACAAAGTAATGGTGCAAAGTGGTGTGGTGCAAAGAACGTCTTTGGGTGGTGGGTTCAATGACAATTGTGAGTCATAGAACCCAATGTTGTCCTGTTAGAGCAGAAAGAAAAACCAAGCCAAACTCTACTGACCCCTGCCAGCAGAGACCTCATTTAAACCAGCACTAGCCAGAGGGGAATCCCCAATCCCAGGGATCAGAACTTGAGTTCCTGCAAACCTAGCCACCAATGGCTAATGTGCTCTGCATCTCTAAGTAAACCTGAAAGACAGTCTAGGCCATAAGGACTGCAACTCTTAGGTACATCTTACTGCAGAACTGGGCCTAGAGACAGTGAAATAAGGAGGTATGCAACCTACTGAGACACCAACTGGAGAGGCTAAGGGAATGCTGGCATTAGCCCTCCCCTAAACTCAAGCTTCACAGTTTGTGGCTCCAGAAGAGACTCCTTTCTGCTTGAGAAGAGGAGACAGAAGAATGGGAAATACTTTGTCTTACATCTAGTATACTAGCCCAGCTACAGTCGAAGAGAGCACAGTTCAGCATCATGAGACCCATGTTGCAGGCCTTAACTCCTAGACAACATTTCTAAACACACCTGGGTCATAAGAGAACCCACTCCCTTGAGAGGAAGGACCTAGTCCTGGCAGCATTCATGACCTGCTAGCTGAAGAGCCTTTGGGCACTGAATAAATAGCAGTGATACCCATGTACAATGTCAAGGGCCTTGGATGAGCCTCGAGACTTCTTGGCTTCAGGTGAGACTGCATATTATCAGCTTGGGGTGGGGACAGTGGAGTGAACGTTTTTATGCTTGGGAAAAGCAGAAGGGAAAGTTAAGGGGACATTGCCTTGCACCTTAGGAACCAGCATGGCCACAGAGTGGCAGAGCACCAAATAGGCTCTTGGGGTACCAGGCTCCAGGACTTGATTCTTGGATGGCATTTTTGGACCTTCCCTGGGCCAAAGAGGAGCCCACTGCTCTGAAGGGTGAGTCCTAGCACAGACAGCATTCACCACAAGCTGACTTAAGAATCCTTGGGGTTTAAGGAAAACATGGCATAGTCTGGCAATATTCTCTGTGGCTTGTGTTGGTGGTGGCTATGGGTGAGGCTCCTCTGTCTTTGTAAAGGAGAGGATAGAGTGGGGCATACTGCATACTGCGGCTTGAACCCCAGCACAGCCAAAGAACAATGAAATACCAGGTAGACTTTTAAGGTTTTTGACTCTAGTACCTGAATCCTGTATGGTACCCCGAGACCTACCTGGGGTCTGGGAGAAGTCGCTATCCTGAAGGGAAGAACACAAACTTGGCTAGGCTTGCCACTAGCTGATTGTAGAACCTCATGGCCTTGAGAAAACATAGGCAATAGCCACAAGTGCCTACAGCAGGCTTTGGATGAGACTCGGAGCTGTGCTAGCTTCAGCTCTGATTCAGTGCAATCATATTGGTGGTGGCCAAAGGAGAGCTTACGTCACTCCACCCCCAGTTCCACATGTCTTAGAACAGAGAGAGAGAGAATTTGTTTGCTTAGGAGAAAGTAAAGGAAGAGAACAAGAATCTCCGCCTGGTAATCCAGATAATTCCCCCAGATCTTGTCTAAGATCATTAAGGTGTTACCTCTATGAGTCTGTAAGAACAACAGCATTATTGGGCTTGATGGACACATCAAAGCAGATACAATTTAGAACACAATATCTAAGTCCCTTCAAGTATCTTCAAACCTTCCCTAGAAGAATGGGTACAAATAATCTGAGACTATGCAGGCTACAATAAATACCTACCTAACTCTTCGGGACCCAGACACGAAACAATATCTACTAGCTTCTACACTATCACGGAAAACACAACCTTAGTAAATGAACTAAATAATGCACTGTGGACTAATCCTGGAGGAACAGAGATATGTGACCTTTCAGACAGAGAATTCAAAATCTGTGTTAAGGAAACTAAAAGAAATTCAAGAAAACACAGAAGAAATTCAGAATTCTATCAGATTAATTTAACAAAGATATTGAAATAATTGAAAATAAGCAAGTAGAAATTCTGGAGCTGTAAAATTCAGTTGACATGCTGAAGAATGCAACAGAGTCTCTTAATAGCAGAAGAAAGAATTAGTGAACTTGAAGACAGGATATTTGAAAATATACAATAAGATGAGACAAAAGACGAAAGAATTACAAAACAATAAACCATGCCTATAACACGTAGAAAATAACCTCAAAAGGGCAAGTCTAAATGTTAAAGGACAGGTAAAGAAGGAGATTGGGGTACAAAGTTTATTCAAAGGGGGCAGTAACAGAGAATTTACCAAACATAAAGATATCAGTATCCACATACAAGGTTATAGAATACCAAACAAATAATTAAACTTCCCCCCAAAAATCAAGGATGAATAAAGGATCCTGAAGCAAGAAAACAAAACAAAACAAAACATACAATGGAGGCCCAACATGTCTGGCAGCAGACTTTTCAGTGTAAACCTTATAGGCCAGGAGAGAGTGACATGACACATTTAAAGTGCTGAAGAAACAAAACTTTTCCTCTTAGAATAGAATACCTGGCAAAAAAGAAAAAAAAAAAAAAAAACAACAAGAAAAACAACTTTCAATCATGAAGAATAAATGAAGACTTTCCAAGACAAACAGAAGCTGAGAGATTTCATCAACACCAGACCTGTCCTATAAGAAACGCTAAAGTGAATAGTTCGATCAGAAAGAAAATGGGCAACTAAGTAATCATATATAAAGGTACAAAAATCACAAGTAAGCATATGGGAAAACATAGAATATCATAACACCGTAACTGTGGAGTGTAAACTACTCTTATAATAAGTACAAAGACCAAATGATGAACTAATCAAAAATAATACTACAGGTACTTTTCAAGACATGGACACTACAATAAGATATAAATAGAAACAACACAAAGTTAAAAAGCAAGGAGGTAAACTTAAGTGGTACCATTTTTATTAGTTTTCTTTTCATTTGTTTGTTTATGCAGTGTTACGTTGCCGTCAGGTCAAAATGTGCTACACTATAGTATTTTCAATCCCTCATGGTAATCTCAAACCAAAAACATACAGTGAGACACGAAAAGTGAAAAGCGAGAAAGTAAATCACATCACCAGAGAAAATCGCCTTCACTGAAAGGGTAACAGAAAGTAAAGAAAGAAGGAAGAAAACACTACAAAACAACCAGAAAGCAAATAACAAAATAACCAGAGTAAATTCTTACTTATCAATAATAACATTGAATGTAAGTGGACTAAATTCACCAATAAAAAATATAGAATAGCTTCATGCATGAAAAAATAAGACCTATTAATCTGTTCACTAAAAAAACCTCACACACACACAAACACACACACACACTTCACTTACAAAGACATACATAGGCTAAAAGTAATGAGATGGGAAAATATATTCCATGTCAATGAAAACCAAAACAGAATAACAATAGCTATACTTATATCAGAAAAAAATAGACTTCAAGATAAAAAACTATAAGAAGAGACAAAGAAGGTCATTATATAATGATAAAGGAGTCAACTCAGCAAGAGGTTACAATTTTAAGTAGATATGCACCCAACATTGGAATACCCAGATGTATAAAGCAAATATTATTAGAGCTGCAGAGAGAGACAGACTTTATCTCTTGAAAGCCCAAGAGTTCAACACCCCACTTGCAACATTAAACAGATATTCCAGACAACAATCAACAAAGAAACATTGGACTTATTCTGCACTACTGACCAAATAGATCTAATAGATATTTACAGTACATTTCATCCAACAGCTGCAGAATATACATTCTTTTCTTTAACATATGGATCATTCTCAAGGATAGACTATATGTTGGGTCACAAAACAAGTCTGAAAACATTCAAAAAATTGAATAATTATTAAGCGTCTTATCTAACAACAATGGAATAAAACTAGCACTCAATAGCAAGAGAAATGTTAGGTAAAATACAAACACACACATGGAAATTAAACATTATGATTGTGAATGACCAGTGGGTCAATGAAGAAATTAAGACAACTGAAAAAATTATTGAAACAAATGATATTGAAAACACAACACACAAAAATTTATGGAATACAGCAAAAGCAGTACTCGGAAAAAGTTTATAGTACTAAATGCCTACATCAAAAAAATGAAAGAACTTCAAATAAATAATCTTACAACACAACTTAAATGGAAAAACAAGAGCAAATCAAACCCAAAATTAATAGAAAAGAAATAAAAAATTCAGAGCAGAAATGAATGCAATTGAAATGAAGAATACAATACAAATGGTCAATGAAACAAGTTTTTTTGAAAAGTTAAAAAAAATTAACAGACATTTAGCCACACTAAGAAAACAACAGAAAAAAATACAAATAAATCAGAAATGAAAAAGGAGACATTACAACTGATACTGCAGAAATTCAAATGATCATTATTAGTGGCTACTATATGTTAATAAGTTGGAAAATCTAGAAGAAATTGAAAAATTTCTAGATACATACAACTTATACAGATTAAACTAAGAAGAAATGAAAAACCTGAAGAGACCAATAACAAGGAACAAGATTGAAGCTATATTAAAAAATCTCCCAGTAAAATAGAACC
>NW_016811527.1:274441-300850 GCF_001698545.2 Rhinopithecus bieti | reverse complement strand
AGAAAGAAAGAAAGAAAGAAAGAAAGAAAGAAAGAAAGAAAGAAAGAAAGAAAGAAAGAAAGAAAGAAAGAAAGAAAGAAAAGAAAAGAAAGAAAGGGAAAAGAGAGAAAGGAAGGAAGGAAACTACAGGTCTATAACTCTGAGGAATATTGATGCAAAACTTCTCAAGAAAATACTAGCAAACTGAACACAACAAAAAATACATTAGAAAGATCATTCATCATGACCAAGTGAGATTTATAACTGGGATGCAAGGATGATTCAACATATGCAAATCAATCAGTATGATACATTATATCAACAGAATAAGGACAAAAACCATAAGATAATTTAAATTGATGCTGAAAAAGCACTTAATAAACTTCAGAATTCTTTTATGATAAAATTTCTCAAAAACTTGGGGATAGAAAGACCATACCTCAACATAATAAAAGTCATATTCAACAAATACACAGTAGTTATCACACTGAATGGGTGAAAAAAAGGCTTTCCTTTAAGATCTGGACCATGACAAGAATGTACAGTGTCACAACTGTTATTCAACGTAGTGCTGGAAGTTCTAGCTAGAGCCATCAGACATAAGAAAGAAATAAAAGACATCAAAATTGGAAAGGAAGAAGTCAAATAATCCTTGTTTGCAGATGATATGATCTTATATTTGGAAAAACTTAAAGACTCCACTAGAAAACTGTTAGAACAGATAGATAAATTCAGTAAAGTTGCAGAATACAAAATCAACATATAAAAGTCAGCAGCATTTTTGTATGCTAACAGTGAATAATCTAAAAAAGAAGTCAAAATGTAATCTTATTTACAATAGCCACAAATAAAAGTAAATGCCTATGAATTGACCACCGAAGTAAAAGATCTATGCAATGAAAACTACAAAAAAAAAAAAAAAACTAATGAAAGAAATAGAAAATAATCCTAAAAAAAAAAAAATCTTGGATTAGATAAATCAGTATTATTAAAATGTCCATACTACCCAAAGCAATGTACAGATTCAATTTATTCCCTATCAAAATACCAATGGCTTTCTTCACATAGATAAAAAAATGAAATAAAATTTATATAGAACCATAAAAGATCCAGAATAGTGAAAGCTATCCTAAGCAAAAAGAGCAAAACTGGAGGAATCACATTACCTGATTTCAAATTGTAGTACAGAGCTAGAGTAACCAAGACAATATGGCACTGGTATAAAAACAGACACACAGAAACAAATCCATACAGTAAACTCTTTTTTTTTTTTTTTTGATGTAGTTTTACTTTTGTTGCTCAAGCTAGAGTGCAATGGTGCAATCTCGGCTCACTGCAACCTCTGCCTTCCCAGTTCAAGTGATTCTCCTGCCTCAGCCTCCTGAGGAGCTGGGAGTGCAAGCACTTGCCACCATGCTCAGCTAATTTTCTATATTTAGTAGCGATGGGGTTTCACCATATTGGCCAGGCTGGTCTCGAACTCCTGACCTCAGGTGACTCGTCTTGGCCTCCCAAATTGTTGGGATTACAGGCAAGAGCCACTATCCTTGGCCCAGTGAACTTATTTTTCACAAAGATAACACAAGCATACATTGGTGAAAATGTAATCTTTTCAATAAATTATACTGGGAAATCTAGATATTCATGTGCAGAACACTGACACAGACCTGTATCTCTTACCATATACCAAAGTCAAATAAAAATGGATTAAAGCCTTAAAACTAAGTTCTCAAAGTCTGAAAGTACCACAAGAAAACAGGAAAAATCTCTAGGACATTCATCTGGAAAAAAAGAATTATTGTTCAATAACCCACAAGCACAGGCAAACACAGCACAAATGGACACATGAGGTCACATCAAATTAAAAATCTGCACAGGAAAGAAAACTGTCAACAATGTGAAGAGACAGCCCATAAAATGGGAGAAAATATTGGCAAACTACCCAACAGACAAGGGATTAATAACTAGAATATCTAAAGAGTTCAAACAACTTTATAGGGAAAAAATCTGAAAAACTGACTAAAAATGTGCAAAAGATTTTAATAGACATCTTCCAAAGGAAGACATACAATGGCAAACAGGTATATGAAAATGTGCTCAGTATCATTAATCATCAAATTAATACAGATCAAAACTACAATGAACGATCTTCTCATCCCAGCTAAAATGGCTTATATCCAAAAGGCAGGCATTAATAAATGGTGGTGAGGATGCGAATAAAAGGGAACCCTGTACACTCTTGGTGGGAATGTAAATTAGTATTAGCACTATGGAGAACAGTCTGGATGTTCTTTAAAAAACTAAAAATAGAGCTAACATGTAATCCAGGAATCCCAGTGCTGCATATATGCCCAAAATCATGGAAAACAGTATATCTTAGATATATCTACACTTTTTTATGTTTGTTGCAGCACACTTCACAATAGTAAGATTTGCAAACAACATAATTGTGCATCTGGAGATGAGTGGATAAAGAAAATGTGGTACTTATACACAATGGAGTGCTACTTGGCCATCATAAGTAATAAGATTTGCAGCAACACCAATGGATATGGAGATCATTACGATAAGTGAAATGAGCCAAGCACAAAAAGGCAAACATTATATGCTCTAACAAGCACAAAAAGACAAACATTATATGCTCTAACATTTTATGGGATTTAAAAATCAAAACAATCTAAAATTAAACAATAAATAATAAAATAAACAATGAACAATAACAAATTGAAACAATGTTAGGATGGTGGAAAAGTAATTGCGGTTTTTGCTATTAAAACTAATAACATTCTTGAAAATAGACAGCAGACGGATGGTTAACAGATGCTGGGAAATGTAGTAGGAGTTTTGTTGGGAATGGGGAGGTGGGGATTGTTAATGGGTCCAAAAAATAATTAGAAGGAACGAATAAGACCTGCCATTTGATAGCACACCAGAGTCACTATAATCAATAATAACTTGATTGGACATTTTAAAATTATTAAAAGATTGTAATTGGATAGTTCATAACACAAAGGATAAATGCTTCAGGGGATTTCTACCCCATTCTCCACGAAGTGATAGTTTCACATTGTATGCCTGTATCAAAACGTCTCATGTACCCTATAAATATAGACACCTACTAAGTACCCACAAAATTTAAAAAATAAAAATTTAAAAAATACAACTTATCATGAGAGAGGAGTACATTGACAATAGATCTTATATTGATTAACTAAGTTCTCTGCAGTAATGATATTATGGCTGTAAGACATATATCTTGTCTTAAATGTGCAGGGACATTTTAACAACAATAAAAAAGTAGGATCGTAGAAGGGTTGTAAAGATGAAACAGAGAGTACCTAAATTTCTATCACTCTACTTTCTTTAATGTTAATATACATAAATATGGTGCATTTATCAAAATGAATCAATAACATTTTTTGAATTGTTACTTTGAGCATTCTCAAAACCTAAAAATAATTTAACATTAGGAAAATTACTGACATTATGTATCTCAACAAGAAAATAAATGTGTAAACTCTAGTCATTTCAATAGTAAATATTTGGAAATACTTAACATTAATTCCTAGTTTAAAAATCTTTAAAATCTCAGAATAGAAGAATTGTTTTGCTACCTGGTAAGAATACTTATTAATAAAACAATAAACTTAATTCTAAAACAGAAAAATGCTTGATTTCCCCAAGATTCTCAAGTTAAATATTGACAAATTATATATACATAGCATAATATAGTATATAATACATAATTATCTGAATCTTCGGTATGAGTAGGGAAGTTATATTAATGGCGCAACCAATTTTTAAGGGCTTTTTCAATGACACTTACATTGCCTATGATACGAACATTCGATAAAATTCTGTAATCATCCATTATAGCATCTAAGATATTAGACGGTTTACTAATAGAAAGGTATTACTTCCAGAAAGATGCGGTAATATATTTTTAGTACTGGAAACAATGGCAGTGTGATGGTCGCATGTAATATGGACTTCTGGGGAATAAAATTACAGAGATTTAAATTGGAATGTTAGGAAATTGGTATAATAATTTCGAGCAATTGTTATCTTTTTCTAGAACAACAACAAAAAAATAGGTCACAGTCATTATTTTGAAATGATAGTCTTAGTTAGAAGCACCACTTTTAACCATGAATTAAGAGTAGGGTTTTTATGAAAACCATGTGTGAAAGGACAACGATTGTATATACATAATTCTTTTCATCCCGAATCATACAGAGGAACATTGCCACACAAACATTATACCAACAAATTCACAATCAGTTCAGTGATCTTTCTCAGTTTTCTAAATTGTCAAATTGAATAAAAGTACTGCCTACTTTAATGGGTTGTTTAGAGAGTGAAATTGATTTAATACTTGATACATTAGTATGCAAAGAGCCTGGAAGTATATGGAGTATATATCATACTCTTGATAAATATTAGGTAATATTACTCTATAACACATATACCAGATTTTGACATACTCATTAAATTTCTGGGTACTTATACAAAGTATATATATATATATATTTTTTTCTATTTTAAAGTAATATCCTGCTACTAATTTATTCAAACATTCAAAAAAGTCAGATAAATAATAAAAATTGCTTAGATAATATTAAAAGTTGAGCAGGATAATATTATCATTCATAATTTTTCTGTATCATTCCTCATTTTATATTTGGAGTTGAGGCTTCACAGGTGATTTAATTTTTATCTTAACCATTTGGTCTTGGAGCAATTAAGATTTTTAATTTGTAATACAAGAATACTTTTGAGACATTAATACCACTTCATCTATTTATTGTGGTTCATAAGAAAAGTGATTTTGAGGCATTACTTAGAGAAAAGCTAAGACATTTTGTACTTTTTGCATTTAAATTAATTATTGTAATTACTTTTACATGTAAATACTGTTTATTTCTGAATATTTAATTTATTATCCTGAGTTGCTGGTGTATAATCACGACATCTACAGAGGCTAATTTACTTTTCAAAAAACTAAGGAACACTTTCTTTTTACATATATAAGCAAGCTCATGTGGGACAAAACTGTAAAAAAACATAAAATAAATTAAATTTTTGTTTTCAATAACAGAAGTCCAATATGTGCACTTAATTTTAGGAATATGCTTTGTATTTAATGTTTGAATGAGAATAATATTATATATAATCATAAATACAAATAGTGTACTATGATAAATACATGATATCCCATACTTATTCTCGAATAATTCACATTGTGTTTGGCTAAATAGCTGTAACTAAAACATCATTTAATCATATATTTATTTTATACAAAAAGTAACATTTTGTTAATTCTTTATGGAATACATTTTTATGAAATCCTTATATCAAAGAATGCAGCAAATATTCTGGCAATGATGCATGACAACTGATAGCTGTCAGTTTATTTTCAGTATGTAATACAGAAAAAAATAAGGTCTTTAGAAAATTGTCCTGTCTTTGAATGTTATGTTAAAACTACACACTCTCAGGTAATATATCCATCTGAAGCCATCTTAACCAAAATGCCTTAAGAAAGCACATAGAAAAAAATGCAAAAGCAATGGGCAATTCTCAAGTCAAAGATGCCAACTTATAATATCATTTTATTCCACTATTTATTATTTAAAATTTTATTTGCCAGGGTATTAAAATTATGACACACTTCATAGATTTTCTGAATGGACTTTAGCTGTCTAGAAATATCCATAATGACAGGTATGCATTTGTCAACATGTAAATATAATTTAGTATGTATTTCACTAATATAGTTAGCATATACTTGTTTTTATATTTAATTATTATTTTATTATCCAATATGGATTTAATAAATAGCTATCAAATCTGTTAATTAGATATGCATTATACCACATTTATATAATCATAAACTTTCAGTACTTTAAAGTTAAGATATAGCAATATCAGTGTTATTTCTTTAACTCATAAATATGAAACATTATTATTAAGCTGTGATATGTTATTGAAATATTTCACTGTGAATCTATTTTATAATGATACATTTCTGACATAAGAACATGAGGGGATGGTGCAAAATATGGCACATTCTTTCTCTGACCATCATAGTTTTTTTTGTTTTTGTTTTTGTTTTTTTGAGAGAGGAAGTTGTGTTTTATCAACTAAGAGAAAATGGTATTAGTAGAGAAGAGTTAATGGAAATGTTTGAAGCAAAAGTCTTCTTGGCTATAACATATGTAAAAAGATAATACTTTTTTATCTATACACTCCAGTGTGCAGGAGTATAAACTGTTTTTGTTTTACTGTAATTTATATTGTGATTCTCCAGCCCACCAACGACTATAACTTAATATTGGCCAATGCTATTAAATTTTGAGCAAGCAATTCAGAGATTCTTTTTCTCTGTAAATTAAAGGTTTATTTTGTCAAGTCATTTTTTTTTTTTTTTTTTTTTCCTTAACTGGCATACATTTAAATCTTAACAGGCTGCCTTTCATTATCGTCCCTGGCTGGCATTCCCTGAGGTGAAGATGACATTGTTTCTTACTTGTAATCACACTCCACATTTGCATTTGATCAAATGTTGATGCTACTATTTGATTTCTGGTCAAACACTTAATGATGATTATAGCTACACTCCTTATCCTAGTCAATACTTGCTCCCAAGTACATTAATCAAGATGAATCTATTTATGCCACTATTTGACTCATGCAAACACATTTGACTCCTCTCTTATGATGCTATGCTGTATGAGGATCTGGTTAGTTATTTGAAAGAGATATGCCCAACACCAAGAAGATAGATAGAGAAAACAGGAAGTTAAAAATTTGATACAAAGTATTCCAATATTATAGTTCAGAAAATTCGAGAGGTTATTGGAAGTCTGTGGAAGGGTAGAAACAGGCACTAATTACCCAGAGGGTGGGAAGTGAATGAGTACATGCACTAGGGGAGTGTAGTATGATTGGTAGGCAGCATTAAAGCTTTACTTAACATTATTCTTTATTTATGATAAGTTCAGTCAGCATGGTTGTGAGGTATTTCCTTCCTGGTTGCACTGTTTAGGTGCGGAGCTAGAATAAAAGATTAAAACAAGGTAACATTTTGTCAAGTGATTACACCAGAGAAAGAGAAAAAAGTTGACCTATGAAGAAGGAAGGCCTTATAATGATTGCTTCTGGAGTTCACACAACTTAGGTTCTTATGGTAGAGGATACTTTGCTCAATTCTGTAATCTCCAGATATCTAATCAAAGAGACTACAGAGCCATGGTTCGTTCTTTAATGGTAGTGTTAACACGTCTTCAAATCACTACTTCACAGAAAAATTCAGTAGGCCATACTCCTATCCATGTTTCAGGGAGTTGAAGTTACATTTCCATTCTATACAACCACATGTCATTATTATAACATCTTGACAGTGAGTGGATTGCTCCAATACTTTTCACAACTTCTTTTTCTTTCTTTTTTTTGGAGATGAGGGGTCTCACTATGTTGCCTAGGCTAGTCTTGAACTCCCAGGCTTAAACAATCATCCTGCCTCAGCCTCCCCAAGTGCTGGGATTACAGGCATGAGTCAGCACACCCGGCCCACAATTTCTGATAAATATAATTAGTATATAAGCAAAATGAGAAGTTCAAATGATTATCTGTGTTCTATATTCAGTGTTTTAGAAAATAAGGTAAAACAGTAATCAGAATGCTTACTTTTAAATAGTATAATTACATGAATATAAAGTTTATATAGATTTGATTATTACTTCCAATTAGATAGATTTAATCTAATAGGTAATTTGTATTCCATTTTATTTCTCCAATAGACACCCGTATTTTAAATGTAATTTTATTTGACCCTGTACAATGGAACCTCTACTCCTACAGAGTTAGTGAGTTTGATGCCTTTCTATGTAATATTTAATAAAATGCATCATAACTGATTTAATCACTACCATGGTTCTTTGACATTATTTCTCTCATCCCATCATTTGCTGATACTTACTATCTAAAGCCTTGTGACTCTCTCTGTCTGTATTGAGTTATTCTCCTCTATTCTTTCACTCTCCCAACATAAGAAAATTGGGTCTTTAAGTATGTCTATAACTCCTCTAAACTAAACTAAATTTAGAAGTTTTTATTAAATTTATATAGAATTAAAAAACAGTAAATTGTATCCACTATCCACTTCCAAATATCTTCTGTAATGTTGTCTTTATAGAAAAAGAACTAGAAATTAAACACGTATATCATTCTACGCAAAAAGAGACGATTAACACTAAATTGAAGACTTTACTGACCAAAAAATCGAAGTTTACTTGTCAGTTGAAAATTAAGGCCAGTGTGGCATCCACATTACCACAAACCCACCTTTAACATCTTAATCACCAGTTCTATAGGAAGAACCTGCAAATTTTAAAGTAGAAATAGACAAATGAGACATGATTTAATTCCTGATCTTTGCAATCTTTCACATGGACCCCTATTCCCACTGGGGACCTTTGACAATTGAACAACATTATTGTACTATTGTTGCCCACGTGGCCTATGATGCAGATGATATTATAAAATGAGATTTTAAGTACTATAAATGGGTAATCTGATTTTAAAAAAGCAAAATGCATATGTTTTATTTAGTTATCACATTTTAGGCATATTTTATGTATGTTATGCTTTATTTAAATATTTTAAAGTCAATCAGAATGTTTTATCCATTTTCACTAGATTTAAAATAGTGTTATAGACACAGAAACAATACAGTTATATATCAAAATAACAATCCAGTGACTAAGTATTTAAATAAAACACAGAGATCTTTTTTTTTTTTTTTTTTTTTTGAGACAGAGTCTCGCTTTGTCGCCCAGGCTGGAGTGCAGTGCAGTGGCCGGATCTCAGCTCACTGCAAGCTCCACCTCCCGGGTTTACGCCATTCTCCTGCCTCGGCCTCCCAAGTAGCTGGGACTACAGGCGCCCGCCACCTTGCCCGGGTAGTTTTTTATATTTTTTAGTAGAGACGAGGTTTCACCGTGTTAGCCAAGATGGTCTCGATCTCCTGACCTCGTGATCCGCCCGTCTCGGCCTCCCAAAGTGCTGGGATTACAGGCTTGAGCCACTGCGCCCGGCCCAAACACAGAGATCTTAACTAAACTTTTTACTGAAATACGAAGTGTATAGATCAAAATAATGTGTTCACTTACCATTAATAAAAACATGTTCTAACCGTTCTATTCAATGTAACACCAATGTAACTGTTTCTAGTAAATTTACCCTTCTTTACCTTCATGACACTTAGTGTATTATTCTTTGTCTGGGTCCAAAGAGATACATATAAATTAAGTATAAAGATATTAGTACTTTCTTTAATATTCTCTCTTTCCCTTTCTCTTCACAGCAATGTAACCGCTGTATAAGTAAGAATTTGGTCTAGGTAAGAACTTTACCTTTCTTGTTGAAAATAGTGTCTGATACTGTGGAGGCAATACATTTATTTTAAATATAAAACAAGTGAGAAGACATAAATCATTAATAGCAAATATTTACTTTGCTATATGATGGGAGATATACTAATATATTTGCACAAAATTTCATTTAATTTTTACAGTAACTCTGATAGGTAGAGACTATGATTATAATTTCCTTTCTAAAATGTGGAAACTGAGGTTAGAAAATAAGTGCCGGAATTGTGAAATTTCATAAGCTTTGTGTTTTATGAGGTTTATAATTCATCTAACTTCTAGTTATATCTGAAATCAGTAATTTATTACTTTTAAATTTGCCTATCTAGTTAAATAATACACATTCAAAATTGGTGTTATATTCTATTTCCTTTTAACTTCTGGAGAAATTTATAAAAGGATATATACTTTATAAAATCCTAAAATGTATTATTTTGGTTATACACATGAGATACCTAATGCCAAAATAATAAGCAAGATCATATAGAGTTGTATAGCTTTCTGATATTAAAATGTGAAGTTTTAATATCAGAAAGAATAACAATCTACTTTAGGTAAAAATAGGTAATAATAATCTGTAATTTATCAAAAGTAAATATGTCCTTTATTCAACAATTAAATTTTTATATATAAAATAAATCTATGTGGCTAAATAATGTGTGTGTGTGTGTGGCCAGGTCTGGTGGCTCATGCCTGTAATCCCAGCACTTTGGGAGGCCAAAGCAGGTGGATCACCTTAGGTCAGGTTGACACCAGCCTGGCCAACATCGTGAAAAACCCATCTCTACTAAAAATATGAAAATTAACCAGGCTTGATGGCGGGCACCTGTAATCCCAGCTAAAGCGTTGGACAGGCTAGAATCCTTGGACCCGGAGGCAGGGTTGCAGTGAGCCAAGATAAGCCATTGAACTCCAGTCTGGGATGATGAGGGTGATTCCTCTTAAAAAAAAAAAAAAAAAAAAAAGTGTATATGTTATCTTTTATGTTTTTCAATAAAATGTTATTCATCTTATTTTAGCTTATAATATTTCTGTTGTTTTAATCAATTCCTCTGAATATTCAGTTTTGGCATAATGTGTTATATTTTAAGGCTTAAAATGGAGCTAAGTAAAAAAGGCAATCCTCCATGGTAAGATTTTTAAATTGTTAAAGTCCATCCACTTTGAAGTCATTCATGATTAGCATCATTTATAATCATTACAACTCCTTTAAACACTTGCTCTCAGACTCTCTAGGTATTTATACTTGAGAGAAGATAAACCACACAGATGCATGTTGCTGCCTTAATAAATTTTCCATGCTTTTTCACTTGCAAGTGACAGAATTACCTGACCTTGCAGAACGGCTGTCAGTAGTAGTCTTTATGGAGATGTGGAGAGCAGCCAACAAGCAAAAGCTACAGCATAGAGATCTGACTCTCATTACATTGCTTAATCTTTTAATATACTAGACAAATACCTTTTCTTCATTTTATATTTACATATTTCAATTTTAACGCAGTTTTTTAACTCTTAAATAGGTGGTAAAGGATATAGGAAAAATGCTAGGCAAGCACACTATTAATGGAAACTCCCTAGCTTAAAAAAGCCACAGGAAGCTGATTTTAAATCAACCTCAAATTACAGGAGGGAAAGATTAGGATGGCAAGAACAACCCATAAAAACTATAAATGTATGAGGCAATAAAAAGTAAAGCAGTGAGGTTGAAAAGTAATGTTATTATTGCTCTAGTGACTTTTCTTCCTATTGAGGCCTCATCTCTTCGTTGAAAAGGAGGTCCTAAATAAAAATCACCAGGCATCTGCTTTTTTTTTCTTCTTCTTCTGCAGATGTATCAGTGGTGTCATTATTGGCTGCCTCCTGAATCCAGGTAATTGTGTATCTGCACTTCTCATTTGCAACAAGCATTGGTCTTTGAAGAGAAAGACACATTTATTCATCAGTGTTTTTACATGGCAAAAGGCATGATTTTATTGCGGGGAGGGTTTAACAAAAAACTTAAACACCATTTAGCGGCTTGTTCATTCTATTCAAAGAAAAAATAAGTCTCAAATATCATGTTCAATTGGCAAATTCTTTTTTAATTACCTAGAATGATTTATGCTAATGTTAATATGGTAAAACATGTATTTAAAAAAAAAAAAAGACGGTCTCAGTACATTTTCCAAAACTTCATCAACTAAAACTTCCTACAGGTTGTTTTAAATTTTACTCAGCTTTAATTTCCAAGGAATAATAAGCTGCCTTAAGACTGCCTTACTGAATTTTCTATAAGGTGAAAAAAAGGGGTGTTTTGCAAAATTGTACTGTTAAATACTTTAGAAAAGCAGCACTAAAACCTTTATCAGTTTAAAATATATACTCATGCTTAGACTCTGTTTATAAAGCCTTTCTAAAATTTATGCTGTCAAAATCTCTTGGCAGCTCATCTACTCTATGCGTTCTCCAAGATTCCTTCAATGCTATCATACACATATTTTAATATCATTTGCTGTTAAATAAGGAATAGCTATTCATTTTACACATGGAATAAAAAACAAAAACAGACATATTTTTCATAATAATATTTCAGATAGTATTACATGATCTAAATTGATCTAACCAGAAGGATAATATTTTATTCCTAATTATAAGAAGAATAAAAATAAGTGGTACATTACCATTTGTTTCTGTAATGGAAATCTATCACTTAGTATTAATTTCAGCTGGAAATAATAAAGATACAAAATTACATGGGCTGAAGCAAGACAACATATTTATATCTTGTGTAAAAATCTGGAAGAAAGCAGTCCAGAGCTAGTATGAGAGTACAATTTCAAAAGTTCCTGAAAATCCAGGCATTCTCTGGTATTCAATTGGCCATTCCCAAAGCGCATGCTGCCGCACAGGTCCAAGGTAATAACTAAAGGTACAGCCGTCATACCTTATCTTTGGTAGCAAGATGGAAGAGCAGAAAATAGAAAATTAAAAAGCCTTTTACATCTGTTGCAAGACCTTCACTCAAGGTGTCAAATAACCCATCTAATTAAACTCTTATAACCAGTATTTGATCATATTCACATCAAGTTGCAGGAAGATTTTATCCTGAGTGACCATGTATTCAGTTAAAAATGGAAGCATCGCTTTCCTGTTCACTCTTAAAGTTGGTGTGCCCAGATCTTCGCTTCGTTTCCTTTTTTACTGACAGGCACAGCTTAGTGATCTCATGCTGTCTCAAGGATACACATAATGTCTATACTCCAAGAAACATTATATTTATATCTCTAACCTAGACTTCTCTCTGGAGCACCAACGTGCTATATCCAACTCCTATATTAAAGCTGCACTTTGTTGTTCAGTAAATATTTTAAATTCTACATATTTAGAACTGATTATGTCAATCTTTTTTTTTTCCAAAACATAATTCACGTATTCTACATTTCAGTAACTCGGTCATTTAACCAGGGAACCTTTCTTTAATCTTTTCTAATTCAGGTTAAATTATTTTTCGTCTTTCCTTCGAAATACATCCCAATGTAATTATTGCTCATCACCTTCAGTGCTACACCTATGTCTGAGCCAGAACCATCTTTGACTTGAACTATTGCAATTGTCTTCTACCCGTTTTTTCTTCTTTGAACATTGTCACTCTGCAAGCTATTCTCAACATATTAACTGAGTAGAACTTCTAAATTGTAATTCTGATAATTTAAGTCTTCTACTCAAAACTCCAATGTGGCTCTTCATTGCACTAATAATTAGAGCCAAACTCCCTTTCTAAGTTGCCCCCTCCACTACCTCATTGACATATCTGTCTTTACTGCTCGCCTTAGGACTCCAAACACACTAACTTCCTTGTTTTTCTGACATACCTTCAATTTAGGACATTTATTCACCTTCTCCTCTGCTTGAATTGCATATTTTAGCCTGGCTATCCACTTGGATCTGTCATGTCTTTGCTCAGGTACTACTTTCTCAATCAGGACTGCTTTATATATGTTATTCAGCACTAAAACTTCATCCCCACAACACTTCAGCAGTTCTTGTTAACTTTAATATTTTTTCATAGCACTTATTAATTTCTGATATACTAAATAATTTATTTCAATAAACTACAGTATACATATGTGTTTGTATATAATATATATATTATATATATATGTGTATACATACATATGTATACATATACATAAACACACATACACACACACACATATATATATAAATGTGGAGAAAAACGATTTAAGCCACCCACAATTTAGTGATTTAAAAAGTAGAATATATTATTACTCATAAATATACAGGTTGGCAGTAATTATGCTAATCTAGCCCAGCTTAACTGATCTTGGCTGTGCTTTCATGACTGCGGTTTCCTTGCAAGACCATGCATCCTGGATTGTCTATCAGGGCCTCTATGATATACTTGGTTGTTGACCAGCTGCAGTCTAGGATTGACCAACATATCATAGAATAATTGACCAATATAACATAGACCAATGTAATGTGGAAAATGTGGTAAATGTAATGTGGTGTTCTAATAGCTTTACTTCATTTAATTCTCAAATACCTTCAAGGTATAGCTGCCATTGTCCTAATAAGGTAAGGCTGCTATAAAATAAATACCATTATCTGGGCGGCTTCAATAACAGACATTTATTTCTCACAGTTGTGGAGGATGAGAAGTACAAGATCAAGTTGTCAGCAGATTCAGTTTCTGATGAGATCCCACTTTCTGACTTCGCGGTTTGTAGACAGCAGCCTTCTTCCCGTATTCTCACATGGCACATGGCCTCTTTACAAGCACTAACCCCATTTAGGAGAACTCCACTGGCATGACCTCATGACCTCCCAAAGGTCATGCCTTCAGATGGTATCACACTGGGGATCAGGGTTTCACCACATAGCTTTGGGGAGGAATGCAAAGATTTATTCCATAGCATATTATTTTTCTCATGTGGGACAAAAACGAGATACCAAGATATAAAGTAATTTTTAATTTTCTCAAGAAAAGTTACTTCTCACTAGTTCATGTACCTTCAGCTGAGTGATACAGTATCCTGTTGAAGTATATCTGGTTCTAAAATCTGTGCTCTTCCTGTCCATGCTTTATTCTGATCCACCTGGCTTTATCTTATTATATCCTATGGCAATACCACAATATGTCATTTCCTGCACGATTATCAAACTGCTACCACCACCATTATAATTTGACAACGTGTTATTTTTCTTATAGAATGCCTTTAAAATTCTTTGGTTCTGGATTATCCATATAAATTTTGGAAGTACTAGGTTGAATTGGACTTCATATGAAGAAATAAAATGTAAAATGCATAAAATATTTAGAATAGGATATGAGTTTTAGTAAAATACTTTAGAATTAAAACTATTGAACGGAAGAGTTGTGCTTAAATAATGAAGTATTTACAGAGAAGGGTGTTTAAATCTCGTTTTAGGCTGGACACAGTTTAAAATATATTTTTTTGAATTAATCAATTTTAATTATATTATGTACATTTCTATAATTTATGGTTGTATATATGATGTTCATTTTGATATTCAGAAAAAAAATAATAATTTCAAAATTAATCTTTTATTTTTTCTTTTTTGAAGGGATGAGGTCTTGCTGTGTTGCCCAGCTACACAGTCTTGGACTAATCCAGTCTTGAACTAGTTTTGAATTCCCAACTTCACATGATCATCCTAATAAAGCGCTGAGATTATAAGCATGGTCCACCATGCCCAGCCGAAATTAGTCTTATGTTGTGCTTTTACTTGAGTAGGAAATATTAAGTTGGTGCAAAATTAATTAAGGGTTTTTCCATTACTTGAATTAATTACTTGACTGCAATTACTTTTGCACCAACTTAATAATCTCTGTAGGGAAATTATGTTTATTCTTTAAAATATATGTTTAAATATAGTTGAAACTTGCTGTATGGAATTCAATCTTAGGCCATCATCCTGCCCTCACTATCTGTACACTATCCAATATTTTAGGATATATTGCATTTTGGGTTGTCTAAATATTATGGGAATCTGTGTATATGTATACATATGACATATGCATGTTCATATGTATGCATGTGTATATGCTACACAATATATATAGGTACAAAACAGCAAATGTTTAGAACTCTATACATTTCTTTCCTCTATTTAAATTTAATATGAAGAGTGGGGGGTGTCACAGATACACAGTTCTTAAAAAAACAAAACACATCATGCACATGATTTAGGGGGAAGGTCTGTTGTTCAGATTTCTGCAAGGATAAGTAGACAAATTTTCAACCATCAAGTTTTAGTCAAAAGAAATAAGCCTATTTGCAAATTACTATGCACAGAATTGTTAATTTAAATACACAAATTTAGCATTCCACATTCTTTGTTTCGCGTTTTCTAGGGCTTAATTGCCGAACAATTTAGAAAAGTTGAAGAGATTGGGATTAGGGGGGGGAGGGGGGGGGGGGGTTGTGGTTGTCTTTTTTTTTTTTTTACAATCACAACGCAAAGATAAAACTTGCCTGTTAGTGTACATGAGTACATGATTTTGTCACATAAAAAATATTTAAGACATAAAGCTTGAATTAAATGAATGGGGAACATTTGAGTTGCATTATTTTTATCATTCCAGACTTAACTTTCCTGGATAATTTTAGTTATTCTTTCATTTTTTTAACCTTGTACTCTATAAATCAGTTTACATTTGTCAGTGCATTTTCATGACATGGCCCTAACATAACTGAAAGATATGAAATAAATTAAGCAGGAGTAAAACTTTTTTTTTTTTTTTTTTTTTTTTTGAGACGAAGTCAGCCGCGTGGATTCAGGCAATTCTCCTGCCTCGGCCTCCCGAGTAGCTGGGATTACAGGCACATGCCACCACATCCGACTAGTTTTTGTATTTTTAGTAGAATTGGGGTTTCACTATATTGGTCAGGCTGGTCTCAAACTCCTGATCTCATGTGATCTGCCCTCCTCAGCCTCCCAAAGTGCTGGGATTACAGGCGCAAGCCACCGTGCCCGGCCAGCAGGGGTAAGACATTTTCAGTGTATGAGAACCTGTGTTAATAAAGATGAGTCTATAAATGACATCTTACTACTGAAGAAAGGTCAAAAAATCAAAGTCATCTATGGAGGTGTTATGGGCTAAATAGTGTCCACTACAAAAAAAATATATGTTGAAGCCATAACTCCCAGTACCTTGAAGTGTGATTGTATTTATAAATGGGGTCTTTAAGGAGGTGACTAAGTTCAACTCAGGCCATCAGGGTGGGCCCCAATTCAATCTAAGTGTTGTCCTTATAAGAAGAGAAAACTGGGGGACACATGAGAGACTTTGGGATTGTGCATGCACAGACGAAAGATCACATGTAATTGCAAGGGGAAGCCTCAGAAGGAATCAGAACTGTAAGAAAATAAAATTTTTAGCTTATGCTATTCAGTAGGAATTTCATGTAGGAATTCGTCTGAGCTACTTTGTATGGCAGCCCTACCAAACTATAGTTCTTTTAATTTAGACAAAACTGTTGATTGTAAGTAGGGGTAAAACAAAAGCCTAGATACAATGAGATTTCATGTTCTTTCTAAATAAATTTATTTTATTTAGAGCCCTGAATATGAATTATTAAAATGTTGACAATATGAAATGAATGTAATTTAAGAAGGAAAAGGCAAAATGTTGCAAGCATTAAATTTATTTTGTTTCTTTGTATGTTTTTGTAATGTAAGTAATCTCAGAGCACCCTCAAAACAATAACCTTGTTTTATTTAGGGTTCTTTGGAATTTTTGTTTAAAACCATGATTTAGGGAGATGAATTTTACCTACCATGGAAAAGTTGAATCATATTTCTGGAAAATTGAGATGATATATATATATATATAATAGTCTCCATTCAGGGACCAGAGAACCTAAAGAATTATAGGTACATCATTTAGGAAAATATTTAATTTAATCAGTAGTGGGAACTAGCCACTGATTTAATAGATGGAAGATAGAGAGACAGATAGATAAATAGATAGATAAACAGATAGATAGATAGATAAACAGATAGATAGATAGATAGATAGATAGATAGATAGATAGGGATAATATAGATATAGATAATACAGATAGATTAAATATAGATTTAGTATGTAATGCTAAGGACTGAGCATTTGCTTTACCCTTCACCCTATGACGCACATAGTTTATGACTTTTAGCTAGTCTTACAAATTAAAACCTTCAGACCTTATGTACATAAAGAAATTAGATTTAGGTAATGAGAACACATGAAATGAGTAAATAATCAGAGTGGTATTCAGAAAATTTGGTGTGCCAGTTTAGAAAAAAAAAAAAAACCTGCTTTGAATGGTTAATCCGGGACTTATAAAATTGTATAAAGGTCTTGATAAAACCAAAAACTTTGACTTAGAGGTTGGGAATAAAAAGAAACTGACATTAGAAACGTCTGAGAAGGTAGAATCAACAAAACTAATCATTACTTAGAGAACAAGGAAGAGTGTAGAGTTACAAGCCTGGATGAAAGAGAAATGTACTGCCACTAACAGGAACTTAATTAGAAAGTTATAATTATTGAGGGAGAGATCACGCTTGTGCTTTTAGATATATAGATTCTGAATTATTGACAAATTATGGAAAAATACGGTATATAAAAGAAATTCTGAACACCCTAATTCTAACAATTACCTTTTATGTTTGGCTTTTAAGCATATAGTTCCTTCTTCAACCACTTTTCTTTACCTCAACAGCTACAAACCTGATATAAGTATCATCAAATCTTGCCAAGATCACAGTATTAACCTCCTAACTGCTATCCTTGCATCTACCTTTGCCCAGCACTATCTACTCTTAATACAGCATGCAGAGTGGTTCTGCTAAATATGAGTCAAAAAATGTTTCATTTTTATTCACAATCCTTCAGTCCTTACAATGGCAAAAAATCCCTGCATGTTCTGCTTCCTGTTAACTTTCTGATGCTTTGTCCTATTTTCCTTCTCACTCATGCTCTTCCAGCCACTGAGAGCTGTATCTAAACTTCAAGACCATTCTCCCTGATGTTTTTCTTATCTTTTCTATTCTTGTTTCTCTTCTTAGTGCTTATCATTTTCTAATGTATGAAATATTTTACTTATTTATTATATACTTTTTAGACTTATTTTTACAATTAAACTTCCTAGGACAAGAATTGTTGTCTGTGTTGTAAGCATTATACTTTGGATTCGGAGAGAATATTTGAAAAAAAGTATAATTAATATTAAAAACTCAAAGGGTACTATAAGGATGTTTTGCATATAGCTTTATCTGTAGTTCTATTTCCAGTAATGTGATAGTCTAGTATGTTAACAATGACTCCAGCTAAAAGTATCTTAAAATGTTTGGGAGGCCGAGACGGGCGGATCACGAGGTCAGGAGATCAAGACCATCCTGGCTAACATGGTGAAACCCTGTCTCTACTAAAAATACAAAAAACTAGCCGGGCGACCTGGCGGGCGCCTGTAGTCCCAGCTACTCGGGAGGCTGAGGCAGGAGAATGGCGTGAACCCGGGAGGCGGAGCTTGCAGTGAGCTGAGATCCGGCCACTGCACTCCAGCCTGGGCGACAGAGCGAGACTCCGTCTCAAAAAAAAAAAAAAAAAAATTTAGGAAATATTGCAAAAAATCTTTAAAAATATTTGAATGCTGACAATATAGTGTAAAATTATTTGAACAAAATATAGAAAGAACCTAGAGCAATAAACAGAATACTAAAATGGTTTTTGAGGATAATTTATAAATAAAGTGAATTTGAGACTTGTGTTTACATATATGAGGAACATGCAGGAAAGAAGATAATGTTTAGGACAAGTCACATTTTGCAGAATTCAATGTAAGACACATTTTCAATAAGAACAGGAAGCAAAAGTGCTATTCGCCATTTAACAGTGATCCAAAATTAAATCCACTTTATCCTCGTCTTCAGAGGATTTCATGAAAAGTTGTCTCAGTAATTAGTGCAATATGAACAATAAAAAATAAAGATTTGATACTTTATGTACATAGGTTGGTCACTCGGTGATATGCACTTCAAATTCATATTACCTACACTGATCAATGAGACTCAGGTGAGGCACTGAGCTTCCTTAGCTTAATGAAAAAGGTTAAGTAGTTCCAAGGGGGAAGAAGATTTATACTTACAATCACAGTTTCAGAGAAGAAAGAAAGATACAACGTGTGGCTGGAGATAATATTTGGAGAGATAACAAATGAGACTTTTAAGAATTCTATTTAGAAACTATTATCTGGATGTCTGAGGTACTTATTTTTACTAGCTTTACATAGCTTCTGTGCATTTCAATAAAGAAAATTGGAAGTACAAATCTTTAATAACATGAATTTAAAACAAAATTGTAAAAGTTGTAAAAGTGTCTTTGATGTTTTGGATTTTATATTAATATGTCTCTTCTCTGCCACTTACAAAGTTGAATCCTAATGATAATTACAAGAGATAAATTATTTATTCATTTCATCTATCTTTTATTTAACCACACATGCACATGTATATATTTCCACATAGTCATATTAACATCAATTGAGATTAGTACATTAAATTAAAATTTATTTGCAATTCTTTTTAACTCTAAGCTATACATCACTGGGAATAGAGTCAAAATGCTGTGTTTTCATTCAAAAATTTAATTTTTTTTTGAGATTAGGCCACCAAGTCTATACACAGCTAGGTTTCATTTAATTATTTTTTTAATGTAATGATTACTTTGTTAGTTTATTCTATTTTGCTTGTGCATTGTATAACCTATACACATGATTTCAATATCAAAAATATGAAACAGAATTTTACATCTATATTTTTGCCATGTTTTCAGATTTTGCATTATGACAAGTAAAGTTGCATTCTATTATTTTATGTTTCCATTGTATCTATTTGATAGATTATTATTGATAAGATTTCTAAATTTTAAAAAATAACTGCATGAGTAATTTGGTTAGGTATTGAAAAATCTCCTCCACAGAATAGTACCATTTTGCATTCCGATCACCAAACGTTTGAAAATGTATGCTTATTTAGAGCCCTGACAACAGAGTGTATTGTCAGAGTATATTGTCAAACGTTTCGCTTATTGATAATGAGATAGGTGGAAAATATTCTGTAAGCATATTATTTTCTTTTATTACAAATTAGGTTTAACCATTTTCATGTGTTTAAAGACTATTATTTTTGGGAAAATTTTACATATACTTTATTTTTTCGGTATATTTGTTTGCCATTTTCTTTCCAATTTTTGGAAACTTAAACAGAAGTGTAGAAGAATAGTCATTAGACAGAAGGAATATCATTCCGTATGTAAAGTCTGAGATGGGAGAAAAAAAAGATGAAAGGGTTTATTCACTGATAAGTTAAATACTACCCAGTTCGCATGGGGTTTATTCATTGATAAGTTAAATACTACCCAGTTCGCATGGGGTTTATTCATTGATAGTTAAATACTACCCAGTTCGCATGTAGTAGTAATAGTCTTACATATGTAAAGAAAACAATATAATTTAAAACATAAAAGTAACAAAAAGGTTGGAATGGTAAATATGTTACACTGACCTAAGATGATTGTATTATCCAAAAAGAGAACAAAAAATTTAACTTATATGTACAAATTCAAATATTAACAATGCTTGATTTAAATTTTAGGGTAGACCTTAAACAAACACAAAGTCATAATTTTCTGCTTAGTGGACGGAAAATGAAATATAAATAGATGCTGGATTTCTCAATAATAATAAGGAAAACTAGAAGAGTGTGAAACGATGTTTAAATTATAAGAAAAGACTTGTCAACCTAATATTGGATTGTTGTTAAACAGTCTTCCAAAAGCAAAGGTTAAAAGATACTTTAACAAATAAAAACTGAATATTCACCATCAAAATCTTCTCACTAAAAAAAACTTCTAAAGGTTATACTTTACAACAAAATAAAATGATCCTAAGCCAAAATTTGCAGTGAAGAAAACAACAAACATAAGCAAATATCAGCATATAATACAGGAAATTCATCATCTAATTTCTCTCCATTTAAAATGCAACACAGAAATAAAATATGCAATAGCTTACAAATTAAGAATATGATCATTAAACTTATACCTAGATGCAGTCACATTGATAAATTTTATATTTAAATTAAATACATGAGATCAATCTAAGAGATAAAGCAATGACAAAATGCTAATAAATATTTTGGCAAAATTGTATCTATCAAATAGAAAAAAATAAAATTTATGAAGTAAAATAATATCAATTAACATTAACACTAATCTTTAATACTTATGATAATAAGGAAAACATACTATAAGAGGTACTTTTTTTATAAGAAAACAGTTTGAAAAGACAATATAGCAGATATATAGTGTAGAAGCAATAAATATGAAGGAATAGATAATATAGATGAAAATGTAAAGATATATCAATGTATTAAATTTGTAATTAGACAAAGCCATAACCTGTGATACAGATTAATTAATGTAACAACATTATTTATGTGTTTATACTCTTTTTTTCCTTTTTCATAAGATGTTGTGGTACAGGTGGTGTTTCGTTACATCAGTAAGTTCTCTACTGGTGATTTGTGAGATTTTGTTGCACCCATCACCAGAGCAGTATTCACTGCACCCATCTGTAGTCTTTTATCCCTTGCCCCCCTCCCACCCTTCCATTGTAGTCCCCCAAGTTCATTGTATCATTCTTATCCCTTTATGTCCTCAGTGTGTAACCTTTTTTATTTCAAATTATATAGTTTGATATGGTTTAAATGTTTGTCCTTTCCAAATCTCATATTGAAATGTAATCCCCAATGTTGGAGGTGGGGCCTGGTGGGAGGTGTTTGGGTCACGGAACTGGATCCTGTATGAATGGCTTGGTGCCCTCCACATGTTGTTGAAATCACACAAGATCTGGTTGTTTAAAAAGGAGCCTAGTACCTTCCTCTCACTGTTGCTCACTGTCTCTCATTCCATCTCTCACCATGTGATTAGTCTGCTCCTGCTTTACCTTCCAACATGAGTGAGAGCTCCTTGAGGCCTCACAAGAAGCTAAGCAGATGCCAACGTCATGCTTCCTGTATAGCCTGAAGAACCATGAGCCAATTAAAAAACTCTTTATAAATTACCCAGACTCAGGTATTCCTTTAAAGCAAAGCAAAATGGAATAACACATAACTGTTTCAAGAAATAATTTTTCCCCAGTTGTAACACCTGCCCTTGTTCCAAATTTCTACCATGTCACTCAGGTATATAAATTATATAAATTAGTTAAAGTTGTAGCCAGTGATCATTTTGAACATAGGGTTAGTTGTATTGTATTACTAGTATACCATGTTGTTCCCTCCAGCAGTTAAAATATGTGTTTTAATTTTTTAAAGTTTTAACTTTATATTTATTTCAATTATCCTTCTCTTCACTTTTTACTTTATATATATACATATATACATAGAATAAATTAGCCAAATTCCCCACAGAATGTGTTGAAAAAACTTGGGCATTTTCACAGGCAATTTACCTTTCTTCCAAAGGCAATTTACTTTTTTTACTTGATTTATAGTATCAATTTAACTCTTTTATAATCCTCTTCTATACTTCATGTACTATATGTTCATAGCAAATTGATTAAATTGTTCTTTATTCACTAGTTCTCATGGCATCATGAATCAATGAAAAATAAAATTCTATGTCCATAATTTAAAGCATTCACATTTTGTTAAATTGCATAATAATGATAAACAGACTTTCACACACTTCTGGTATACACAGATACTGATAAATGACACATGTATAAAATAAGTAATTACATGAGAAATCACTTCAAGCATTTCTGTCATCATTTTAAAATGAAAGAAAAAATAATATAGTTTAGAGGCAGACTTTGCTGCCCCGCTTTAAACATAATCCATCTATTGGTTACTTTTAAGTCAGGATCAAATCATTTTATGTCTTAAAAGTACAATCTGACATGCTTACTACCATTAAATTTTCTCGTTTAAAAGCCAATCTTAGATTGACTCTCCAGCAGTAATTTATCTCTCAGTATCAGAAGACAGATATTTTGGTTTAGTAAGAACAAAAAGTCCCATTGTTAGTAATTTAGTTTCTCTTGTGAGCTGACAGCACAGGAGTATCTACCTGCACTCTGCCTCCCAAGGCAAAAACAATAATTTGTTTCCAGAAAGTTTGGAAAATTGAACAAAGTATTTAAAAAATGCATATGTGTATGTGGATATATGTACATTCATATGTACATACAAACACATATACATATATATATATAAGATAAGGAAGGAAAATTTACACAAATATAAAGCATATATTCAGGCATACGTTGGAGATAGTACAAATGCAATTCCAGACCACCACACACACACATACACACACAGTTGGCCCTCCTTATCTAAGGTTTCACATCAGCAGATTCAGCCAACTGCTAATTAAAAGTAATCAGAAAGAAAACAATAAAAAATAACAATATAGAAACTTCAAAAATGGAATAAGATGGAGGGATAGGAGGTAGGACTAGCTTGCAGCACCCGCTCAGACAGACAGAGCAGTGTGTGGTGACTCACATCATGAACTTTTGCTCCAATAAATACCACAACAACATACAAGGAAAGCTGAGAGAATCCACAGACCCTTTGAAGAAAGTGGATCACCAGTGCTAGTTCACTAAGATGCCAAACAAGTTGTGAGTCCGCTTACTTTCTCAGCATGGAGGCGGGTGGTCTGGGGTAAGTACTCAGCATGGTCACTGGCTGCTTGGAAATAGACTCCTTGCTGTTGTGGGGGCACAGGGACCTTTAGGACAGCAGGCTGCCTGGGAGTTGGGTGAGGGCTGTGATTGCCAGCTTTCCCCTAATTCCCTGGAGACCTGTGTAACTCAGCAGAAGCAGCCAAAATCCCCCTGGCAACCTAAGTCCATTGGCCTGAGAACCACACCCCAATCCACCCCAGCGGCAAGCCCAGCCCAGGGAGAGTATGAGCTCAGGCAGACCTATCCCTTCCCCCACCTGGTGTTCTTTCTCTACCCTCCCTGGTTGCCAAAGACAAAGGACATAATCTCTTGGGTGCTCTATAGCCCCAGCCACCACGTATTCCTTTCTATACAACCGTAGCTGATATACTTTTCAAAGTGCTACTGGCTGGAGGCCAACCAACACAAAACCAGCATACTAAGCACAAATACAACCAAGGACCCTAAGAGAGTCCACTTCACTCCCCTGCTCCCTCCACTGGAGGAAGTGCTGGTATCTATGGCTGAAAAACATGAAGCCAGATCACATCACAGGGCTCCTGGCAGACACTCCCCAGTCATGAATGGGAAAAATCAATCTTGTGAAAATGACCCTACTGCCAACGGCAATCTACAAATTCAATGCAATTCCCATCAAAATACCACCATTATTCTTCACAGAACTAGACAAAATCAATCTTCATATTCATATGGAACTAAAAAAGGGCTCGCATATCTGTAGCAAGACTAAGTAAAAAAGACAAATACAAAGGCATCATATTACCTGACTTCAAACTATGCTGTAAGGCTATAGTCACCAAAATAGCATGGTACCGGTATAAAAATAGGCACATAGACCACTGGAACAGAATAGAGAACCCAGAAATAAAGTCAAATACTTACAGCCAACTGATGCTTGACAAAGCAAACAACAACATAAAGTGGGGAAAGGACACTGTATTCAACAAATGGTGCTGACTTACTTGGAAAGCCACATGTGAAAGCATGAAACGGGATCTTCAACTCTCACCTACACAAAGATCAACTCAAGATAGATCAAGGACTTAAACCTTACCTGAAACCATAAACATTCTAGACAATAACATGTGAAAAACTTTTCTAGACATTGACTTAGACAGAGACTTCATGACCAAGAACCCAAAAGCAAATGCAACAAAAACAAAGATAAATAGATTGGGCTTAATTAAACTAAAAAGGTTCTGCACAGCAAAATAAATAATTGCAAAGTTAACAGACATGATATAACTCAGCCATGTAAGGAAACAAAATAATGGCATTTGTAGCAACTTGGATGAAATTAGACTATAATTTTATGAAAAGTAACTCAAGAATGAAAAAATCAAACATCATATATTCTCACTCATAAGTGGGAGCTAAGCTATAAGAAGGAAAAGGCATAAGAATGATATAATTGACTTTGAGATCTCAGGGGAAATTGTGAGAGATTAGTGAGAAATAAAAGACTGCACATTGGGTACAGTGTACACTGCTTGGGTGATGTGTAAACCACAAAATCTCAGAAATCACCACTAAAGAACTTACTCATGTAAACAAAAACCACCTGTTCTCCAAGAACTTACTGAAATTAAAAAATAAAACAAATTTAAAAAATACAAATTTAGAATTAATACAGTATAACAATTATTTACATAGTTGGGTGCTTATTAGATATATAAGTAATCCAGCGATTATTTGAAGTATACAAGAAGATGTGTGTAGGTTTTATGAAAATATGCCATTTTATATAAAAAACATGAGCATCCAAAGCAGGTCTTGGAACAAATTCCCTGAGTTACTGAAGGAGAACTTACACAAATAAAAAGCATACATTCAGGCACACCTTGGGAATCTTATAGATTCGGTTCCAGATCACCATAATAAACCAAATATCGGCCGGGTGCGGTGGCTCATGCCTGTAATCCCAGCACTTTGGGAGGCTGAGGCGGATGAATCACCTGAAGGTAGGATTTTGAGACCAGCCTGGCCAACGTGGTGAAACCCCGTCTCTACTAAAATACAAAAATTACCTGGGCTTGGTGGTGCATGCCTGTAATCATAGCTACTCTGGAGGCTGAGGCACGGGAATTGCTTGAACCTGGGAGGCGGAGGTAGCAGTGAGCCGAGATCGCGATCACGCCACTGCACTCCTGCCTGGGTGACTGAGCCAGATTTTGTCTGAAAAATAAAATAAAATAAAATAAAATAAAATAAAATAAAATAAAATAAAATAAAATAAA
>NW_016811527.1:241825-274157 GCF_001698545.2 Rhinopithecus bieti | reverse complement strand
TAAAATAAAATAAAATAAAATATTAAATTAAAGCAAATATCACAATAAAGCAAGTTACACCATTTTTTCTTTTACCAATGTGTGTAAATATTATGTCTACTGTATACTGTAGTCTGTTAATTGTGCAATAACATTACATCTAAAACAATGTATATACCTTAATTTAAAAATACTTTATTGCTAAAAAATATTAACAATCATCTGAGCCTTCAGAAGTGAGTTATAATTGTTTTGCTGGTGGAGGATCTTGCCTTGATGTTGATGACTTCCAACTACTCAGGGTGGTGGTTGCTGAAGGTTGAGGTGACTACAGCAATTTCTTAAAATAAGGCAATAATGAAGTTTGCCACATCAAATTTGCACTTCTCTTACAGAAAAAAAAAAAAAATCTGTTGCATGCCAAGGTGTTCAACAGCATTTTGCCCATAGTAGAACTTCTTTCAAAATTGGAGTCAACCGGCCATGCATGGTGGCTCATGCCTGTAATCCCAGCACTTTGGAAGGCCAAGGCAGATAGATCATCTGAGGTCAGGAGTTCAAGATCAGCCTGGTCAACAGGGGGAAACCCCAACTCTACTAACAATACAAAAATTAGGTGGACATGGTGGCATGAATCTGTAATCCCAGCTACTAAGGAAGCTGAAGCATGAGAATTGCTTGAACCCAGGAGGTGGAGGTTGCAGTGAGCAGAGGTGGTGAACTGCACTTCAGCCCGGATGACAGAGTGAGAACTGTCAAAAAGAAAAAAATTGGAGTAAATCCGCTCAAACTCGGCTTCTACTTTATTAACTATGTGTGGAATAGTTTAAATCCTGTGTTGTCATTTCAATAATGTTTACATATTCAACAGGAATAGATTCTATATTGAGAAATCACTTTCTTTGCTTTTCCATAAAAAGCAACTCCACATCAATTAAAGTTTTGTCATTAGATTGCAGAATTCCAGTCTCATTTGCAGACTCCACTTGTAATTCTAGTTTATTTGCAATTTCAACCACATTACAGTTACTTTCTCCACCAAAAACTTGAGCCACTCAAAACCATCGATGATGGTAGGAAACAACTTCTACCAATTTCCTGTTAATATTCATACTGCGATCTCATTCCATGAATGACAAATGTTCTTAATGGCACTTAGAATGGTGAATCCTTTCAAGAAGGTTTTCAACTTACTTTGCCCAGACCCATCAGAGGAATCATTGTCTACGGAAGCTATAGCTGTACAAAATGTATTTCTTAGATAATAAGACTTGAAAACCAAAATTAGTCCTTGATTCATGAATATTGTATTAGCAGGCATAACAACAATGTTAATCTCCTTGTACATCTACATCAGAGCTCCTGTGTAACTAGGTGCATCGTCCCTGAACAGCACAGTGATTTTAAAATAGTCAGGAAATAATGCTATAAACAGATGTGCTGTCATTCCAGTTTTGATGTGGCAATGATAAAACAAAGCAGAGTAGATTTAGCATAATTCTTAAGGGCCCTAGGTTTTTTTGAATGTTAAATAATCACTGGCTTCAATTTGAAGTCACCAACTGCCTTAGTGCCTAATGAGAGAGTTAGCTTCTTCCTTGAAGTTGTGAAACCAGAAATTTCTCCTCTCTAGCTATGAAAGTCCTAGATGACATCTTCATCCAATAGAAGGCTGTTTTGTTTATATTGAAAATCTGTCATTTAGTGAAACCACCTTCATCAATGATCTTAACTAGCTCTTCTGGATATCTTGCTGCAGCTTCTACATTTGCACTTGCTACTTCACCTTACACATTGATGTTAGGAGACCACATCTGCTAGCTTCTTCACACTTCCTGCAGCTTTCTCACCTCTTCAGCCTTCATGGAATTAAAGCTTTCCTCTAGAGTAGGCTTTAGATTAAGGAAATATTCTGACCCATTTGTCCTTTTATTCAGACCATGAAAGCTTTTCCCTGTCAATGGCTATTTCACTTTCTTATTATAGGTATTTTGCTGTAGTAGCATTTTGATTTCCATCAAGAAGTTTTCAGTGCATTCACTAGTTGGCTATCTGGTTCAAGAAGTCTAGTTTTCTGCCTACCTCAGCTGTCAGCATGCCTTCCTTTCTAAGCTTACTCATATCTAGTTTTGATTTAAAGTGAGAGAAGTGGGATTCTTTCTTTGACTTAAATACTAACAGTGTATTGTAGGGTTATTACTCATGGGTCTAATTTCAATATTGTTGTGTCTCAGGAAATAAAGAGGCCCAAAGAGAGAAAGGGAAATAGAAGAAGGGGTAGTTGGTGGAGTTGCTAGAACATACACAACATTTATTGATTGAATTTGCCGTCCTTGACAGGCATGACTCATGGTGCCACACAAAATTACAATATAACATCAAAGGGTATTGATCATAGATCACCGTGATAGATACAAAAGTAATGAAAACTTTGAAATATTGCAAGAACTACCCAAATGTGATGCAGAGATACAAAGTGAGCAAGATGTGAAGGAATTGGCACCAAGAGACTTCCTGAACACAGCATCCCCACAAACTCAATGTGTCAGAAACACAAGATCAAATGTAACAGAACAAAACACAATTAAATAAGGCATGTTTGTATATGGACATAAAATGTATGTGTTTACACATATATCAATAAGTAAATATTCCTTAGCAATCATATACCATCTCTATTTTAATTAAACATTTTGCCAATATAAACTTAATACATCAAAACACTGTATTAAAATTTTGATCTGTTTTATTCATATTTTCCTTCTTAAAATGTCAAGATCTTCTAGGCAATAGTCAGGAGTGGACTAAGCATCAGGCTGGGCATATAGATCTAAGCATCAGGCTTCTAGTATCACTGGAATTCCAAGCCAGCTTCTGCTGAGAACCTTAAGCTACAACTTTTACTGTGTGAAGTTCCCACCAGGCAATGAAGTCAATCAGTAGAATAAGAAGTATAAGGATATAGAAATATAGTTGCTCAGAGAAACAACACATATGTGCTATACCTGGAAGCTTTCAAGTGCAAAGGCAAAACTGACTTTTCTTTTTTTTTTCCTTTTNACTTGTAATTCTAGTTTATTTGCAATTTCAACCACATTACAGTTACTTTCTCCACCAAAAACTTGAGCCACTCAAAACCATCGATGATGGTAGGAAACAACTTCTACCAATTTCCTGTTAATATTCATACTGCGATCTCATTCCATGAATGACAAATGTTCTTAATGGCACTTAGAATGGTGAATCCTTTCAAGAAGGTTTTCAACTTACTTTGCCCAGACCCATCAGAGGAATCATTGTCTACGGAAGCTATAGCTGTACAAAATGTATTTCTTAGATAATAAGACTTGAAAACCAAAATTAGTCCTTGATTCATGAATATTGTATTAGCAGGCATAACAACAATGTTAATCTCCTTGTACATCTACATCAGAGCTCCTGTGTAACTAGGTGCATCGTCCCTGAACAGCACAGTGATTTTAAAATAGTCAGGAAATAATGCTATAAACAGATGTGCTGTCATTCCAGTTTTGATGTGGCAATGATAAAACAAAGCAGAGTAGATTTAGCATAATTCTTAAGGGCCCTAGGTTTTTTTGAATGTTAAATAATCACTGGCTTCAATTTGAAGTCACCAACTGCCTTAGTGCCTAATGAGAGAGTTAGCTTCTTCCTTGAAGTTGTGAAACCAGAAATTTCTCCTCTCTAGCTATGAAAGTCCTAGATGACATCTTCATCCAATAGAAGGCTGTTTTGTTTATATTGAAAATCTGTCATTTAGTGAAACCACCTTCATCAATGATCTTAACTAGCTCTTCTGGATATCTTGCTGCAGCTTCTACATTTGCACTTGCTACTTCACCTTACACATTGATGTTAGGAGACCACATCTGCTAGCTTCTTCACACTTCCTGCAGCTTTCTCACCTCTTCAGCCTTCATGGAATTAAAGCTTTCCTCTAGAGTAGGCTTTAGATTAATGAAATATTCTGACCCATTTGTCCTTTTATTCAGACCATGAAAGCTTTTTCCCTGTCAATGGCTATTTCACTTTCTTATTATAGGTATTTTTGCTGTAGTAGCATTTTTGATTTCCATCAAGAAGTTTTTCAGTGCATTCACTAGTTGGCTATCTGGTTCAAGAAGTCTAGTTTTCTGCCTACCTCAGCTGTCAGCATGCCTTCCTTTCTAAGCTTACTCATATCTAGTTTTTGATTTAAAGTGAGAGAAGTGGGATTCTTTCTTTGACTTAAATACTAACAGTGTATTGTAGGGTTATTACTCATGGGTCTAATTTCAATATTGTTGTGTCTCAGGAAATAAAGAGGCCCAAAGAGAGAAAGGGAAATAGAAGAAGGGGTAGTTGGTGGAGTTGCTAGAACATACACAACATTTATTGATTGAATTTGCCGTCCTTGACAGGCATGACTCATGGTGCCACACAAAATTACAATATAACATCAAAGGGTATTGATCATAGATCACCGTGATAGATACAAAAGTAATGAAAAACTTTGAAATATTGCAAGAACTACCCAAATGTGATGCAGAGATACAAAGTGAGCAAGATGTGAAGGAATTGGCACCAAGAGACTTCCTGAACACAGCATCCCCACAAACTCAATGTGTCAGAAACACAAGATCAAATGTAACAGAACAAAACACAATTAAATAAGGCATGTTTGTATATGGACATAAAATGTATGTGTTTACACATATATCAATAAGTAAATATTCCTTAGCAATCATATACCATCTCTATTTTAATTAAACATTTTTGCCAATATAAACTTAATACATCAAAACACTGTATTAAAATTTTGATCTGTTTTATTCATATTTTCCTTCTTAAAATGTCAAGATCTTCTAGGCAATAGTCAGGAGTGGACTAAGCATCAGGCTGGGCATATAGATCTAAGCATCAGGCTTCTAGTATCACTGGAATTCCAAGCCAGCTTCTGCTGAGAACCTTAAGCTACAACTTTTACTGTGTGAAGTTCCCACCAGGCAATGAAGTCAATCAGTAGAATAAGAAGTATAAGGATATAGAAATATAGTTGCTCAGAGAAACAACACATATGTGCTATACCTGGAAGCTTTCAAGCGCAAAGGCAAAACTGACTTTTCTTTTTTTTTTCCTTTTTATTATAACCAAATTCTTCCCCCTTCACCATACTTAAGGAGAAGAAAACAGAGAAAAAAATCCTCTTCAAGAATTCATCTTCCAAAAACTTTATTTAAACCAGAAGAAACTGGTATGAGAATTTTTTGGCACTTTGTTGAGAACAGCTTATGTTAGGGAGCAGATAAACTATATTAAAAAAGGAAATTATGTTTCTGTTGCACATTTGGGTGTACAATAGAAATTTTCAACCCAGTTTACCTTTACCATTTCTGCTTTTCTACAACAATGCCAGAAGATTATAATATTAAAATAGTTTTCAACAAAAGCCAAATGAGTTTTAACTTCTGAGTCCAGATTCAAGCCTTCTTCAGCATATAATTTATAGAGCCATCACACCTATAAAAAGTCTCTCTAAGTAAAATAATTTTTATGTAATTTCAACTTTTGCATAGACTAAAGGGTACACATGCAGGTTTGTTACATGGGTAAATTGTGTGACTCTAAGGCTTGGATTCCTAACATCCTGTCACACAGGTAGTAAGCATAGCACCCAGCAGATGGTTCTTCAGCTCTTTCCTCCCTCCTTCTTCCCTTCTAGTGGTCTCTAGTGTCTATTGTTCCCATCCTTAGGTTCAATTTATTCAGTGTTTAGCTCTCACTTGTAAGTGAGAACATGAGGTATTTGGTTTTCTGTTATTACATTAGTTTGCTTAGGATAATGGCCTGCAGCTCCATGCAGGTCACTGCCAAGGATGTAATTTTGTTCTTTTTTATGACTGAATAGTATTCCATTGTGTATATGTACCAAGTTTTCTTTATCTAATCCACGTGGATGGGTGCCTAGATTTATTTTGTGTCTTTGTTTTTGTGATTAGTGCTGCAATGAATGTGCAGGTATATGTGTCTTTTAATAGAATGAATTATTTTCCTTGAGGTATATACCCAGTAGTGGGATTGCTGAGTCAAAAGGTAGTTCTATTTTAAGTCCTTTGAGAAATCTCCAATCTGCTTTACACAGTGCCTTAGCTACTTTATTTTCTCACCAACAATATATGTGTTTCCTTTTCTCCACAGCCTCACCAGCATCTGTAGTTTTTCAACTTTTAAAAAATCATTATTCTGATTTGCGTGGGATGGTATCTCATATTGATTTTGATTTGCATTTCTCTGATTAGTGATGTTGAGCATTTTTTTCACATTTGTTGGCCATTTGTATGTCTTCTTTTAAGAAGTCTTTGTTCATGTCCTTTGCCCATTTTCACTTTATCTGTTTTTTTTGTTTTCTTTTGTTTTGTTTTGTTTTTCTGCTTGGTGATTTGTTTAAGTTCCTTGTAGATACTGGATATTAGACCTTTGTCAGATGCATAGTTTGTGAATATTTTCTTTCATTCTGTAGGCTTTCCATTTATTGTGTTGGTAATTGTTGTTTTTGTTGTTCCTGCTGTTATTTTGTTTTTACTGTGGAGAAGCTCTTTAATTAGAACTCATTTATCAGTTTTTGTTTTTGTTGCAATTGCTTTTGGGTATTTAGCCATAAATTCCTTGCCAAAGACTATGTTGAAGGGTATTTCGTAGATTTTCTTCTAACACTTTTACAATTTTCTCTCTTATGTTTAATTTTTTTAATCCATCTTAAGTTTTGTATAAGGTGAGAGGTACAGTTTCTTTTAATCTACATATGGCTAGACAGTTATCCCAGCACCATTTATTGAAAAAGGAATCCTTTCCCTATTGCTTATTTTGTTATTGTTTTTCAATCATCAGATGACGGTAGACTTGAGGGTTTATTTTTTAGTTCTCTAGTTGTTCCACTTATCTATGGGCCAGTTTTTACTCCAGTAGCATGCTGTTTTGGTACTGTAGCATTTTAGTGTATTTTGAAGTCGGGTAATGTAATGCCTCTAGTCTTACTTTTATTGCTGAGGATTGCTTGGCTATTCTGGCACCTTTTTCCTTCTAAATAAAATTTAGAATAGTTTTTTTTTTTTTTCTTAATTCTGGGAAAAATGAGGTTGGTATTTTGATAGTGATAGTGATAGTGTTGAATCTTTCAGTTGCTTCGGACAGTATGGCTATTTTCCAATCCATGGTATTGCTTTTTCCAATCTATGAACATAAAATATTTTTTCATGTATTTGTGTGATCTCTGATTTCTTCAACATTTTGTACTTCTCTTTGTAGAGATCTTTCACCTCCTATATTAGGAAATTCCTAGGTATTTTATTTTCTTTGTGGCTACTTTAAGTGGGATTGTATTCCGGATTTGGTTATCAGCTAAAATATTATTGGTGTATAAAAAAGCCACTAAATTTTGTACATTGATTTTTTTTTATCCTGAAAATACTGAATCTGTTTATTAGTTCCACAAGTCTTTTGGTGGACTCTTTAGGGTTTTCTGTGTATATCACCATATCATCAATGAGAGATAGTTTGACTTCTTCTTTTCCTGCCTGGATGCTTTTTATTTCTTTCTCTTGTCTGATTGCTCTTGCTAGGATTTCCAATACTATGTTGAATACGAGTAGTGAGAGGGGACATCCTTGTATTTTTCTTGTTCTTAGGGTATACCAACAATTTCTGAACATTAAGAAGAAAGGCAACAGACACAGATGGGAGAATTGGTACTTGGTGAACTCCCATTTCACTAAAACATTGGTGGCTTTAGTATCATGAAAAATTAAGTATTATCTCATTCAAAAGTATATGATCTCATATACTTTTACTTAGTATATGAAAAGAGAAATATGAAAAAGTTAGTTTATGTACTCAAGATTTCAAAGCTGATTCAAAGTCAATTTCACACATCTAGTTTGTAGTATAACCAGGGTTGACATCAAAGTAGTAAGCCTCTATGTTAAGTACCAATTTCATCTTCTCTAGGAGTTAAATTTGGGAATCATAAATAACCCTAAAATCAGCATATCAAAGAATTTCTACTAGGTAGTAGAAATATTACACACTATTTATATAGGAGTCACTTTAGCCTATCTGCTTTGATCTGTGTACCATGCCTACATGCTTCACACAGACTTGAGAGAAGGTTAAAAAACAAACATGTGGCTATTTATCTTATTTCCTACCAGAAGAATTGAACTAGTTATAAAATATAATCAAGTTGAAATAATCATAATAGACTACAAAGTAGAAACTTATGTCAAAAATTTATCCAGTTATCAAAAGCTATCAGCAATATGGTCAGGAGTAAAAGTTTGGATTATTAGATATGTTTTTTAAGAAGACACACACACACGTGCACACACACACACGTGCACACACACACACACGTGCACACACACACGTGCACACACACACATGTGCACACACACAGAAAGACAGACATATATGTATGATATATCTACACTCCATTGTTTATTACAGCAAAATAGGTAACACAGAATCAATCTATGTGACCTTCAATGGATGAATGGATAAAGAAAATGTAATATATCTATCTATCTATCTATCTATCTATCTATCTATCTATCTATATATATATATATGTATGGGTGCATGTATGTGTACGTAAATACACATACACACACAAAAAAAATACTACTCAGCTGTAGAAAGGGATGAAATACTGCCATTTCTTACAACACAGATGAACCTGGAGGACATTTTAAGTGAAATAAGCCAGATGCAGAAAAATAAATACTGCATGACATCATTCATATGTAGAATCTTAAAAGTTAATGGCATGAAAGTAGACATTAGACTGGTGTTTACTGAAAGTTGGGATGGTTAGAAAGGAGAAGAAGATGGGAAAACATTGATTAAAAGATACATAATTAAGTTGCAGGGTTCTGGGCAAAATGGCCGAATAGGAACAGCTCTGGTCTGCAGCTTTCAGCGAGACCAACAGAGAAGGTGGGTGATTTCTGCATTTCCAACTGAGGTACCTGGCTCACCACATTTGAACTGGTTAGACAATGGGGACAGCCCACAGAGGGTGAGCTGAAGCAGGGTGGGGCATTGCCTCACCCAGGAAGTGCAGGGGGTTGGGGAACTGCCTCCCGTAGCCAAGGGAAGCCATGAGGGACTGTGCCTTGAGGGACAGTGCTATCTGGCACACATACTATGCTTTTTCCTATGCTTTCACACAGTTTTTGCAACCCGCAGACCAGGAGATTCCCTCGGGTGCCTACACCACCAGGGCCCTGGGTTTCAGGCACAAAACTGGGTGGCCATTTGAGTAGACACTGAGCTAGCTGCAGGAGGTTCCCCCCTCCACACACACACACACACACCAGTGGCACCTAGAGCCCCAGCAAGACAGAACCGTTCACTCCCCTGGAAAGGGGGCTGAAGCCGGGAAGTCAGGCCAACATTCAAATTCAGGAATTACAGAGAACACCACTAAAATACTCCTCAAGAAGAGCAACCCTAAGACACATAATCGTCAGATTCACCAAGGTTGAAACAAAGGAAAAAATGTTAAGTGCAGTCAGAGAGAAAGCTCGAGTTACCCACAAAGGGAAGCCCACCAGAATAACAGCAGATCTCTCTGAAGAAACCCTATAGCCAGAAGAGAGTGGGGGCCAATATTCAACATTCTTAAAAAAAAAGAATTTTCAACCCAGAATTTCATATCCAGCCAAACTAAGCTTTAAAGTGAAGGAGAAATAAAATCCTTTACAGACAAGCAAATGCTGAGGGATTTTGTAACCATCAGGCCTGCCTTACAAGAGCTCCTGAAGGAAGCACTAAATGTGGAAAGGAAAAACTGGTACCACTAATATACTAAAATATAAAGAACAACAACACTGTGAAGAAACTGCATCAACTAATATGCAAAATAACCAGCTAGCATCATGAGAACAGGATCAAATTCACACATAACAATATTAACCTTAAATATAAATGGGCTAAATGCCCCAGTTAAAAGACACACACTGGCAAATTGGATAAAGAGTCAATACCCATAATTGTGTTGTATTTAGGAGGCCAATCTCATGCAAAGACTCACATAGGCTCAAAATAAAGGGATGGAGGAATATTTACCAATCAAATGGGAAGAAAAAAAAAAGAAAAAAGAAAAGAAAAGAAAAGAAAAGCAGGGGTTGCAATCCTAGTCTCTGATAAAACAGACTTTAAACCAAAAAAGATTTAAAAAAAGACAAAGAAGGGTGATACATAATGGTGAACGGATCATTGCAACAAGAAGAGCTAACTATCCTAAATATATATGCACCCAATACAGGAGCACCCAGATTCATAAAGCAAGTTCTTAGAGACCTACAAAGAGACTTAGACTTCCAGACAAAAATAGTTGGAGATTTTAAAACACCACTGTCAGTATTAGACAGATCAATGAGACAGAAAATTAGCAAGGATATTTAGGACTTGAACTCAGCTCTGGACCAAGCAGACCTAGTAGATTTCTACAGAACTCTACACCCCAAATCAACAGAATATACATTCTTCTCAGCACCATATAGCACTTATTTTAAAATTGACCACATAATTGGAAATAAAACATTCCTCGGCAAATATAAAGGAACATAAATCAAAATAATCTCTCAGACCACAGTACAATCAAATTAGAACACAAGATTAATACACTCACTCAAAACCATACAACTACATGGAAACTGTGCAACCTGCTCCTGAATGACTACTGAGTAAATTACAAAATTGAAGCAGAAATAAATAGGTTATTTGAAACTGATGAGAACAAAGACACAATGTACCAGAATCTTTGCAACACAGCTAAAGCAATGTTTAAAGGGAAATTTATAGCACTAAATGCCCAGAGGAAAGATCTCATATCAACACCTTAATATCACAATTTAAAAAACTAGAGACGCAAGAGCAAACAAATTCAAAAGCTAGCAGAAGACAAGAATGAAAGAGGCAGTAATTAATAGCCTATCAACCAAAAAAACCCCAGGACCAGACAGATTCACAGCTGAATTCTACAAGAGGTACAAAGAAGAGCTGGAACCATATCTTCTGAAACTATTTCAAACAATATAAAATGAGAGACACTTTGCTAACTCATTTTATGATGCCAGAGTCATCCTAATACCAAAACTTGGCAAAGACAAAACAAAAAAATGAAAATTTCAGGCCAACATCCCTGATGAACATCAATGTGAAAATCCTCAATAAAATACTGGCAAACCAAATCCAGCAGCACATCAAAAAGCTTATTCACCACAATTAAGTCGGCTTTATTCCTGGGATGCAAGGCTGATTCAACATACACAAATCAATGAATGTAATCCATCACATCAACAGAACCAAAGACAAAAACCACATGATTATCTCAATAGATGCAGAAAAAGACTTTGATAAAATTCAACATCCTTTCATGATAAAACACTCAATAAACTGGGTATTGATGGAACATATCTCAAAATAATAAGAGCTATTTGTGACAAAATCACAGCCAACATCATACTGAATGGGCAAAAGCTGGAAGCATTCCCTTTGAAAACTGGCACAAGACAACGATGTCCTCTCGCACCACTACTATTGAACATAGTATTGGAAGTTCTCACCAGGGCAATCAAGCAAGAGAAAGAAATAAAGGATATTCAAATAGGAAGAGAGGAAGTCAAATTGTCTCTGTTTGCAGATGAACTGATTGTATATTTAGAAAACCCTATTGTCTTAGCCCATAAACTCCTTAAGCTGATAAGCAACTTCAGTCAAGTCTCAGGATACAAAATCAATGTGCAAAGATTACATGCATTCATATACACCAATAACAGAGCCCAAATCATGAATAAACTCTCATCCACAATTGCTACAAACAGAATAAGATATCTGGGAATATAACTTACAAGAAATGTGAACGACCTCTTCAAAGTGAAGTACAAACCACTGCTCAAGTTAATAAGAGAGGACACAAACATATGGAAAAATGTTCCATGCTCATAGACAGGAAGAATCAATATCATGAAAATGGCCATCCTGCCCAAAGTAATATATAGATTCAATACTATTCCCATAAAGCTACCATTGACTTTCTTTGGAGAATTAGAAAAAGCTACTTTAAATTTCATATGGAGCCAAAGAAGAGCCCGTAAACCAAGATGATCCTAAGTAAAAAGAACAATGCTGGAAGCATCACACTACCTGACTTCAAACTATATTACAAGACTACAGTAACTGAAACAGTGTGGTATTGGTACCAAAACAGATATATAGGTCAATGGAACAGAAGAGAGGCCTCAGAAGTAATGCCACACATCTATAACCATCTGATCTTTGACAAACCTGACAAAAGCAATGGGGAAAAGATTCTCTGTTTAATAAATGCTGCTGGGACAACTGGCTAGCCATGTGAAGAAAAGTGAAATTGGATCCCTTCCTTACAAAAATTAACTCAAGATAGATTAAAGACTTAAACATAAGACCTAAAACCTTGAAAACCCTAAAAGAAAACCTAGGCAATACCATTCAGGACATAGGCATGGTCAAAGACTTCATGACTAAAACACCAATAGCAATGACAACAAAAGCCAAAACTGACAAATGGGATCTAATTAAACTAAAGAGCTCCTGCACAGCAGAAGAAATTATCATCAGAGTGAACAGACAATCTACAGAATGGGAGAACATTTTTGAAAACTATCCATCTGACAAAGGGCTCATATTTGGAATCTATGAGGAACTTAAAGAAATGTACAAAAAAAAAAAAAAAACACACACACACACCAAACAGACGGCGAAGGATATTAACAGAACTTCTCGAAAGAAGACATTTATTAGGCCAACAAACATATGCAAAAAAGCTCATCATCACTGGTCATTAGAGAAATTCACATCAAAAGCACAATGAAATACCAACTCACACCAGTTAGAATGGCAATCATTAAAAAGTCAGAAAACAACAGAAGCTTGAGAGGATGTGGAGAAATAGGAATGCTTTTACACTGTTGGTGGGAGTGTAAATTAGTTCAACCATTGTGGAAGACAGTGTGGTGATTCCTCAAAGATCTAGAACCAGAAATAGCATTTGACCCAGCAATCCCATTACTTAGTATATATACAAAGAAGTATAAATCATTCTACTATAAAGACACACACACACATATGTTTATTGCAGCACTATTCACAATAGCAAAAACTTGGAACCAACACAAATGCCCATCAATGATAGTATGTATTTTTTAAAATGTGGCATATATACACAATGGAATACTATGCAACCATTAAAAGGATGAGTTCATATCCTTTGCAGGGACGTGGATGAAGTTGAAAGCCATCATCCTCAGAAAACTTACAGAGGAACAGACAACCAAACATTGCATGTTCTCACTCATAAGTAGGAGTTAATCAATGAGAACACACGGACACAGGGAGGGGACTGTCACAAACTGGGGCCTAGCAAGGGGTTGGAGCAAGGCGAGGGACAGCATTAGGAGAAATATCCAATGTACATGCCTAGTTTATGGGTGCAGCAAACCACCATGGCACATGTATACCTATGTAACAAACCTGCGGGTTCTGCACATGCATCCCAGAACTTAAAGTATAATAATAATAAAAAAAGAAAAAAAATACACAATTATGTTAAACAGAAGAAAAAAGTTTCAAAAGATCAACTGTAAAGCAAGTTGACTCTAGTTAATGATTATATATTGTATTCTTGAAAAATGTAAAGAGAGGGAATGCTATGTGCTCTTACCACCAAAATGATAACTATGTGTGGTAAGACACTTGTAACTGACTAGATTTAACTATATCATGATGTACACGTACTTCAAAGCCATTGTGTTGTATACAATAAAACATGCAATGTTATCTGTCCTTTTATAAAGTTATATATGTATATAACTGCATATATATAACTATATTCATATATCTATAACTGCATATATATAACTATATATATATAACTGTGTGTGTGTACATATATATATATATTTTTTTATTTATTTATTTTTTTACCGTTGAACCTTGAACAACACAGGTTTGAACTGCCCAGGACCACTTATATGTGGACTTTCTTCAATAAATACATTAGAACATTTTTAGAGATGTTTAAAAAATTGAAAAACTCACAAACTGTAGCCTAGAACAATTGAAAAAAAAAAGAAAAAAGTTAGAGATGTCATGAATGCATAATATACATGCAGACATCAATCTACTTTTTCTTATCATAAAATATACACAAATCTATTATAAGCAGTTGACATTTATCAAAGCATACACACACAAACACTTCAGACCATCCATGGCACCATTCACAGTTGGGAGAAATGTAAACAAACATAAAGATACAGTATTAAATTACAGCATAAAATTGACTCTATTCCATACAGTACTTCTGTAATAATAATTTCACAGCCACCTCCTGTTGCTATTCTGATGATCTCCCATTGCGAGTATCTGCTTAAAACACTGTGTGACACTCATCATGGCCACGTGAGCAGTTCCTCTTTCCAGTAAATTACATTTTGCAGTAAAAAGTGATCTCTTGCAGTTCTCATGTGTATTTTTTAATCATGTGTAGTGCAATACCATAAACCTTGAGTAACACCATGGGACCAAAATTAAGTGCCACTAATGATGCTGGAAGTGCTCCCAAGAAGCAGAAAAAAGTCATGACAATAAAAGAAAAAGTTGAATTGCTTGATATGTACCATTAATTTGGGTCGGCAGCTGTAGTTTCCTGTCATTTCAGACAGGTATTACATCTTGAAAATGGGCAAAATAAACTTATGGTATTAATGATTAAAAACATTACGATACTGTAAATGTATTTTTTTCTTATAATTTTCTAAAGAAGATTTTCTTCATTCTAGTTTATGGAAAGAATATAGCATACAATACATATAAAATACAAAGTGTGTGTTAATTTACCATTTATATTATCAGTAAGCTTTCTAGTCAACAGTAGGTTATTATTAGTAGTTAAGTTTTGGGGCAGTCAAAAGTTGTGTGTGGATTTTTAACTGCATGGGGATTTGATGACTATAATCGTGTGTCGTTTCAGGGTTAAATGGTAGTTTTTTAAAATTTTTAAATGTAAGATCAAATAGCAGTTCAACTAGTAGGAAACTAATTTTCATTGTTAGTGTGGCATCTTTGGTTGTATGTATCAAATTCTGAGTATTAGGGTAACAAAAGGATAATTCAACAGTGTGAACAGTTCATTTTCTTGAACCTTAGTTTTCTTTTGTTTTATTCTGTTCAACATTGCCATCATATATAGTATGATCACAAAGATTTTCTAGCCTCTTCTAACGTCACCAAATTTTTTACATTTCTATAAATGCAGGTCTATGGGAATTTTTACCATGTAAAATGTCTGTACACAGACGCGTTTCAAAAATTTAGATTGAAGAGAAAATTGAACATGTATTCTATTCTTTATTTGGTTTTCTAAATTTTGAACGCATCTTTTTTGTACCTATATCTCTCTGTATGTCATACCTCCTGCTCCCCAAAAGACACTCTTTAATTTTAAAAGTTATCATATTTGTTATTAATATCAGAGAACATATTCAAAAAATATGGTTGGGGTGATGGATTAGTATATCGAATGTCAGAATTTTAACAGTAAAAATACAAACAGTAGAAATAAAATGTTAAGAATATTTCACCTGGTTAAGGATTTCTGTATGTGCCAAGAGTTTTCAGACTACAATGGTGACTACAAAGGAAGCCAATGATTAAGGGGGAGACAAAGAAAAAAAAAAAAAAACATAAATGGCAAGGCAGATTGTATTAATTAAAATTCTTTGGGGAGGGAACAAATAGAATTTTGGGACAGTGACAGGTTCTAAAACATATGAAAATAAATTTATTCATGTTTACAAATTGTTTTCTTCCAAGCTTCTAATATACCTAAAATTTTAAAAGAAAATAATGTTTTAAAGGTAATATATTTCTTAAATATGTAGAAAGTAGTTCCTTTGAGATGGTAACCATACACAGCTGTTCCAGGACACAAAGATGTCTCCAGCAGATTGTCTTAATGCAAAATCTCTAGAATTTCACAGTAATAAAGATGGTCTCTAAAAGATTCAAATTAGCTCTGAAATCTAAAGAGATACAGGGAATATCTCAAGTGAATAATATATAATTTGAAAGTTGAATATTCACTTTTGGGTCTGCATTAATGAATGATTTGAAAATAATTATTTACATATATATGTAAAGACTCATATACAGACATATATGCATACATATGTACATATAACTTTAAAATTATAATTGTGTCATAATTTTAAATTCTTAAGGCATTTTTTAATATGGGAGTCATTATTTTATTTTAAAATTACAATACACCTTTTAATTTTGTTGGAAGTTGTATATGGAAAAAAATGATTAAGAGAAAATCTATATAAAGCACTTCACTCCCTATGGTATTTTATTCATATGCTCTAAATATTTTCCAGGGTGAGCTTTACACTTGTACAATTCTTTCACTTAGTACATCTTTTATGTATTACCTGGAATTACTTAAAGTTATTCAGAGTGATAATAGTTTGCATCTAAGACACTTTTAAGCAGTCCTTGCATATAAGACTCACTATGAGGAAAGTCCTTGTTTTATGTAATCTGCTTTTGTCAACATATACTTCTGAAAAAAGATGAAAATTGACTGGAGAAGGATTTCTGGACAATTATTGTACTATTGATTGTTTATAATTCTATACATTTAAGTTTACAGATGATATTCTAATTTTACAAGTATTGGAAGGACCAGGACTTTTCAAAAGCTCAAAATAAGGAAGCACTTATAGTTATTATCTCATTTATTTTAACTTAAAAGCCTCCCTATTCTTTAGATTTAGGGCCCCTTTTAGTAATCTCATTAGCAAAACACACACACATATACAACTATTTTGAAGCAACATCTGTTCATGTGCTTTGCAGCGAGGAAAATTTAATTTTTCAGATTAATTGTACCTATATTTTTAATTTTTGGAAAACCATATTAATTGTGAAGGCAAAAAGGAATTCCTTCCTTTTACATTATTACATTTGGACAAGTAATATTATTGGAAAATTATTACATTAGAATATTAGTCACATCCTCTGACATTTGAAAATGCTAATAAAATAATTATTAACTCATAATAAATGTATTAAGTATCATCAAGTTTCAGATAGTTTACTTTTACTGGAGAAGACAAAAGTTTTAAAATGAAATATCCATTTGAGTAGGTATTTCGATTTTGGCACTTCTAATCAATAACAAATAAATATGCCTATATATGTTTATATATTTTAAAATAATATTTTAAGTAGGCACACAAGAAAACTTACAGCAACGTTTTCTTATTTCTTGATTTAATAATTTTGAAGTTGGCCTACCTAGAGATGGATAATCAATTACTAATTACTTTTATTCAGTCACTGCATTTTTTTATAGAACTACTTAAAATTCATATTTTCCAATTTCTATTATATAAACACAGGTGTAAATATTTTTTGCTGGAAATAATTTTAGGAAGCACCAATAAATTGTTCAAGAAAACTTAATGTTACATAAAATTGGATCATATATACAATTAAGACGCAGTTGGAAAATAATTTGATCTAATTCTCCATGCTATTAAGTAGATAACGCACAGTGGCAGCATATTTAATGGACTGTTGTCTATAAATTCTACTGCACATTTAACTTGTGACTTCAGTCCACTTTCTTTTATTCTTCACGAATGTCCTAAAATAAGTACACCACTCTTCCTAATTAGAAACTATGCATAATTCATTCAAATATTGCTATGGTTTAATTTGCGGCATTCTTTTAATTGAAAAGAAAAGGCCATGCCGATGACGCAGCACATTTAAACACAATTCATTGTGGATTTGCTCAGATTAAACATGTGCTTTATGAACAAAGAAGACATTCTATAACATTAGTTATGTTTGTAGTTTGAAAGTGCTATAAGAAGGGACTTCGGGGCCTTGCCCATCTTTGGAGGAAAAAAATGTCTGTTTTCTTCCAACAAGAAACACAAACACAAAATCATACTAATCTTCCTGTTTTCAGTAACCCCACTCCCACAGGATCACTTGATTGAGTTGGGGTTTTATACTTTATTAGTGCATTATTTTCTCTTTTCACATTTGATTTACCAACTGATAAAAAAGAGTTTATTAAAGCTAACTAGATGTAAGAAACACAAAACAAAACCAGTTAGTCAATCTTTCTGTTTTGCTATCTATTTTTTCCTCTCTTTCATCTCTTACTTCTCTCCAACTCTCTCTCACACACACACATACACACACACATACACACACACATACACACACCCCCCACTCCAATTTGCTAGGAGTATGACTTTCTCCAGTAATCCTCTAATTTGGTGACTTGATTTATTGAGGCCTATTTTAAAATGTTATTTATTTTCTTGTACCTGCAAAATCTATCTTCTCTATATTTGTTTCTTTTACTTAAGGGCACCAATATTGGTTGGGCGTGGTCGTTCACGCATGTAATCCCAGCACTTTGGGAGGACGAGGTGAATCACCTAAGGTCAGGAGTTTGAGACCAGCCTAGCTAACACGATGAAACCCCATCTGTCCTAAAATACACAAAATTAGCCAGGCGTGGCCTTGAGCATCTGTAATCCCAGCTACTCAGCAGGCTGAGGCAGGAGCATAGCTCGAACCCAGGAGGCAGAAGTTGCAGTGAGCCGAGATTGCGCCATTGCATTCCAGCTTGGTCATCAAGAGCGAAACTCCATATCAAAACAACAACAACAACAAAACAAACAAACAAAATATTCCCTTTTCTGAGGTATATAGATCCTATTCCTTCATTCAGCAGAAAATAAATCGAAAATACTCTAAAACTCTCATAACAGCTCAAGGTAAAACACAAATGTCTTAAGGCAGGAAGACAAACCATTTATAAGAGTAAGAAATTTGGGAAATGAAAATGAAAAAATTGGAGAACTCTATAGCCAATAATGTTAACAAGGTATCATGTAAATAGAATAAAGATTAAATGGCTTTTGATTAATAGTTACTCTGGAACCAGTTAATTGCACTGTGTGAACAAGTCAGAAAGGACTGAAAGTTTAATTTATTAGAGGAATGAAAAAAAGTTATTCCAGTATTCATTAATTCAAATGAATAGAGAGCACTGTTAACAGTGATTGAAATACTATGGCACAGAATTTCAATATAATAATTGAATATGGAGGTAGATTTATGAAAAAAAAACCCATACAAAAAATTTGACAGCTTCTAAACAATCTTTCTTGTTTTCCTTTTCTTTTCTCACATTCCATGTTTTCCTTTTAAAATCTATTCTTGCAGGTAGATTGTATTTGTATGAAGTTTTATGATTTGTCAACAGTTATTTTCCTTTCAACAACTTCTTAGTCTTTGGAAATAATTCTCTAATTGGGTCAATGTACACGTTTGTATGTAACTGAACAGGACCTATGTTCTACTAATTTAAGTAGAGACTACGAAAATGTGTGAAAGAGGAGTAACAGTTTTCCAAACATAAAAGAGAAAAAAAAAGACTTGATTTGTAATACTTGGCAGCTTTGTCTCATCTAACTGTATAGGTCTAGACTCAAAATTGGCCAGACTTTCCTTCATTTCTATCCAGATATGCTATGCAGATTTGGAATCAATTCTTCACAGTCTAGAACTGAAAATAAAATGATCCCCAGATTATAAGACACAACAAGGGTGGTCAGTAAAGCTTTATATATATATATTTTTTTGTTTAATTACAAACAATTNAAGTAAAAAGAACAATGCTGGAAGCATCACACTACCTGACTTCAAACTATATTACAAGACTACAGTAACTGAAACAGTGTGGTATTGGTACCAAAACAGATATATAGGTCAATGGAACAGAAGAGAGGCCTCAGAAGTAATGCCACACATCTATAACCATCTGATCTTGGTACCAAAACAGATATATAGGTCAATGGAACAGAAGAGAGGCCTCAGAAGTAATGCCACACATCTATAACCATCTGATCTTTGACAAACCTGACAAAAGCAATGGGGAAAAGATTCTCTGTTTAATAAATGCTGCTGGGACAACTGGCTAGCCATGTGAAGAAAAGTGAAATTGGATCCCTTCCTTACAAAATTAACTCAAGATAGATTAAAGACTTAAACATAAGACCTAAAACCTTGAAAACCCTAAAAGAAAACCTAGGCAATACCATTCAGGACATAGGCATGGTCAAAGACTTCATGACTAAAACACCAATAGCAATGACAACAAAAGCCAAAACTGACAAATGGGATCTAATTAAACTAAAGAGCTCCTGCACAGCAGAAGAAATTATCATCAGAGTGAACAGACAATCTACAGAATGGGAGAACATTTTGAAAACTATCCATCTGACAAAGGGCTCATATTTGGAATCTATGAGGAACTTAAAGAAATGTACAAGAAAAAAAAAAAAACACACACACACACCAAACAGACGGCGAAGGATATTAACAGAACTTCTCGAAAGAAGACATTTATTAGGCCAACAAACATATGCAAAAAAGCTCATCATCACTGGTCATTAGAGAAATTCACATCAAAAGCACAATGAAATACCAACTCACACCAGTTAGAATGGCAATCATTAAAAGTCAGAAAACAACAGAAGCTTGAGAGGATGTGGAGAAATAGGAATGCTTTTACACTGTTGGTGGGAGTGTAAATTAGTTCAACCATTGTGGAAGACAGTGTGGTGATTCCTCAAAGATCTAGAACCAGAAATAGCATTTGACCCAGCAATCCCATTACTTAGTATATATACAAAGAAGTATAAATCATTCTACTATAAAGACACACACACACATATGTTTATTGCAGCACTATTCACAATAGCAAAACTTGGAACCAACACAAATGCCCATCAATGATAGTATGTATTTTTTAAAATGTGGCATATATACACAATGGAATACTATGCAACCATTAAAAGGATGAGTTCATATCCTTTGCAGGGACGTGGATGAAGTTGAAAGCCATCATCCTCAGAAAACTTACAGAGGAACAGACAACCAAACATTGCATGTTCTCACTCATAAGTAGGAGTTAATCAATGAGAACACACGGACACAGGGAGGGGACTGTCACAAACTGGGGCCTAGCAAGGGGTTGGAGCAAGGCGAGGGACAGCATTAGGAGAAATATCCAATGTACATGCCTAGTTTATGGGTGCAGCAAACCACCATGGCACATGTATACCTATGTAACAAACCTGCGGGTTCTGCACATGCATCCCAGAACTTAAAGTATAATAATAATAAAAAAAGAAAAAAAATACACAATTATGTTAAACAGAAGAAAAAAGTTTCAAAAGATCAACTGTAAAGCAAGTTGACTCTAGTTAATGATTATATATTGTATTCTTGAAAATGTAAAGAGAGGGAATGCTATGTGCTCTTACCACCAAAATGATAACTATGTGTGGTAAGACACTTGTAACTGACTAGATTTAACTATATCATGATGTACACGTACTTCAAAGCCATTGTGTTGTATACAATAAAACATGCAATGTTATCTGTCCTTTTATAAAGTTATATATGTATATAACTGCATATATATAACTATATTCATATATCTATAACTGCATATATATAACTATATATATATAACTGTGTGTGTGTACATATATATATATTTTTTTATTTATTTATTTTTTTACCGTTGAACCTTGAACAACACAGGTTTGAACTGCCCAGGACCACTTATATGTGGACTTTCTTCAATAAATACATTAGAACATTTTAGAGATGTTTAAAAAATTGAAAACTCACAAACTGTAGCCTAGAACAATTGAAAAAAAAAAGAAAAAAGTTAGAGATGTCATGAATGCATAATATACATGCAGACATCAATCTACTTTTCTTATCATAAAATATACACAAATCTATTATAAGCAGTTGACATTTATCAAAGCATACACACACAAACACTTCAGACCATCCATGGCACCATTCACAGTTGGGAGAAATGTAAACAAACATAAAGATACAGTATTAAATTACAGCATAAAATTGACTCTATTCCATACAGTACTTCTGTAATAATAATTTCACAGCCACCTCCTGTTGCTATTCTGATGATCTCCCATTGCGAGTATCTGCTTAAAACACTGTGTGACACTCATCATGGCCACGTGAGCAGTTCCTCTTTCCAGTAAATTACATTTTGCAGTAAAAGTGATCTCTTGCAGTTCTCATGTGTATTTTTTAATCATGTGTAGTGCAATACCATAAACCTTGAGTAACACCATGGGACCAAAATTAAGTGCCACTAATGATGCTGGAAGTGCTCCCAAGAAGCAGAAAAAAGTCATGACAATAAAAGAAAAGTTGAATTGCTTGATATGTACCATTAATTTGGGTCGGCAGCTGTAGTTTCCTGTCATTTCAGACAGGTATTACATCTTGAAAATGGGCAAAATAAACTTATGGTATTAATGATTAAAACATTACGATACTGTAAATGTATTTTTTTCTTATAATTTTCTAAAGAAGATTTTCTTCATTCTAGTTTATGGAAAGAATATAGCATACAATACATATAAAATACAAAGTGTGTGTTAATTTACCATTTATATTATCAGTAAGCTTTCTAGTCAACAGTAGGTTATTATTAGTAGTTAAGTTTTGGGGCAGTCAAAAGTTGTGTGTGGATTTTAACTGCATGGGGATTTGATGACTATAATCGTGTGTCGTTTCAGGGTTAAATGGTAGTTTTTTAAAATTTTAAATGTAAGATCAAATAGCAGTTCAACTAGTAGGAAACTAATTTTCATTGTTAGTGTGGCATCTTTGGTTGTATGTATCAAATTCTGAGTATTAGGGTAACAAAAGGATAATTCAACAGTGTGAACAGTTCATTTTCTTGAACCTTAGTTTTCTTTTGTTTTATTCTGTTCAACATTGCCATCATATATAGTATGATCACAAAGATTTTCTAGCCTCTTCTAACGTCACCAAATTTTTTACATTTCTATAAATGCAGGTCTATGGGAATTTTACCATGTAAAATGTCTGTACACAGACGCGTTTCAAAATTTAGATTGAAGAGAAAATTGAACATGTATTCTATTCTTTATTTGGTTTTCTAAATTTTGAACGCATCTTTTTTGTACCTATATCTCTCTGTATGTCATACCTCCTGCTCCCCAAAAGACACTCTTTAATTTTAAAAGTTATCATATTTGTTATTAATATCAGAGAACATATTCAAAAAATATGGTTGGGGTGATGGATTAGTATATCGAATGTCAGAATTTTAACAGTAAAATACAAACAGTAGAAATAAAATGTTAAGAATATTTCACCTGGTTAAGGATTTCTGTATGTGCCAAGAGTTTTCAGACTACAATGGTGACTACAAAGGAAGCCAATGATTAAGGGGGAGACAAAGAAAAAAAAAAAAAAACATAAATGGCAAGGCAGATTGTATTAATTAAAATTCTTTGGGGAGGGAACAAATAGAATTTTGGGACAGTGACAGTTTCTAAAACATATGAAAATAAATTTATTCATGTTTACAAATTGTTTTCTTCCAAGCTTCTAATATACCTAAAATTTTAAAAGAAAATAATGTTTTAAAGGTAATATATTTCTTAAATATGTAGAAAGTAGTTCCTTTGAGATGGTAACCATACACAGCTGTTCCAGGACACAAAGATGTCTCCAGCAGATTGTCTTAATGCAAAATCTCTAGAATTTCACAGTAATAAAGATGGTCTCTAAAAGATTCAAATTAGCTCTGAAATCTAAAGAGATACAGGGAATATCTCAAGTGAATAATATATAATTTGAAAGTTGAATATTCACTTTTGGGTCTGCATTAATGAATGATTTGAAAATAATTATTTACATATATATGTAAAGACTCATATACAGACATATATGCATACATATGTACATATAACTTTAAAATTATAATTGTGTCATAATTTTAAATTCTTAAGGCATTTTTTAATATGGGAGTCATTATTTTATTTTAAAAATTACAATACACCTTTTTAATTTTTGTTGGAAGTTGTATATGGAAAAAAATGATTAAGAGAAAATCTATATAAAGCACTTCACTCCCTATGGTATTTTATTCATATGCTCTAAATATTTTTCCAGGGTGAGCTTTACACTTGTACAATTCTTTCACTTAGTACATCTTTTATGTATTACCTGGAATTACTTAAAGTTATTCAGAGTGATAATAGTTTGCATCTAAGACACTTTTAAGCAGTCCTTGCATATAAGACTCACTATGAGGAAAGTCCTTGTTTTATGTAATCTGCTTTTGTCAACATATACTTCTGAAAAAAGATGAAAAATTGACTGGAGAAGGATTTCTGGACAATTATTGTACTATTGATTGTTTATAATTCTATACATTTAAGTTTACAGATGATATTCTAATTTTACAAGTATTGGAAGGACCAGGACTTTTCAAAAAGCTCAAAATAAGGAAGCACTTATAGTTATTATCTCATTTATTTTTAACTTAAAAGCCTCCCTATTCTTTAGATTTAGGGCCCCTTTTTAGTAATCTCATTAGCAAAACACACACACATATACAACTATTTTGAAGCAACATCTGTTCATGTGCTTTGCAGCGAGGAAAATTTAATTTTTCAGATTAATTGTACCTATATTTTTAATTTTTGGAAAACCATATTAATTGTGAAGGCAAAAAGGAATTCCTTCCTTTTACATTATTACATTTGGACAAGTAATATTATTGGAAAATTATTACATTAGAATATTAGTCACATCCTCTGACATTTGAAAATGCTAATAAAATAATTATTAACTCATAATAAATGTATTAAGTATCATCAAGTTTCAGATAGTTTACTTTTACTGGAGAAGACAAAAGTTTTAAAATGAAATATCCATTTGAGTAGGTATTTCGATTTTTGGCACTTCTAATCAATAACAAATAAATATGCCTATATATGTTTATATATTTTAAAAATAATATTTTAAGTAGGCACACAAGAAAACTTACAGCAACGTTTTTCTTATTTCTTGATTTAATAATTTTGAAGTTGGCCTACCTAGAGATGGATAATCAATTACTAATTACTTTTATTCAGTCACTGCATTTTTTTATAGAACTACTTAAAAATTCATATTTTTCCAATTTCTATTATATAAACACAGGTGTAAATATTTTTTGCTGGAAATAATTTTAGGAAGCACCAATAAATTGTTCAAGAAAACTTAATGTTACATAAAATTGGATCATATATACAATTAAGACGCAGTTGGAAAATAATTTGATCTAATTCTCCATGCTATTAAGTAGATAACGCACAGTGGCAGCATATTTAATGGACTGTTGTCTATAAATTCTACTGCACATTTAACTTGTGACTTCAGTCCACTTTCTTTTATTCTTCACGAATGTCCTAAAATAAGTACACCACTCTTCCTAATTAGAAACTATGCATAATTCATTCAAATATTGCTATGGTTTAATTTGCGGCATTCTTTTAATTGAAAAGAAAAGGCCATGCCGATGACGCAGCACATTTAAACACAATTCATTGTGGATTTGCTCAGATTAAACATGTGCTTTATGAACAAAGAAGACATTCTATAACATTAGTTATGTTTGTAGTTTGAAAGTGCTATAAGAAGGGACTTCGGGGCCTTGCCCATCTTTGGAGGAAAAAAATGTCTGTTTTCTTCCAACAAGAAACACAAACACAAAAATCATACTAATCTTCCTGTTTTCAGTAACCCCACTCCCACAGGATCACTTGATTGAGTTGGGGGTTTTATACTTTATTAGTGCATTATTTTTCTCTTTTTCACATTTGATTTACCAACTGATAAAAAAGAGTTTATTAAAGCTAACTAGATGTAAGAAACACAAAAACAAAACCAGTTAGTCAATCTTTCTGTTTTGCTATCTATTTTTTCCTCTCTTTCATCTCTTACTTCTCTCCAACTCTCTCTCACACACACACATACACACACACATACACACACACATACACACACCCCCCACTCCAATTTGCTAGGAGTATGACTTTCTCCAGTAATCCTCTAATTTGGTGACTTGATTTATTGAGGCCTATTTTAAAATGTTATTTATTTTTCTTGTACCTGCAAAATCTATCTTCTCTATATTTGTTTCTTTTACTTAAGGGCACCAATATTTGTTGGACGTGGTCGTTCACGCATGTAATCCCAGCACTTTGGGAGGACGAGGTGAATCACCTAAGGTCAGGAGTTTGAGACCAGCCTAGCTAACACGATGAAACCCCATCTGTCCTAAAAATACACAAAATTAGCCAGGCGTGGCCTTGAGCATCTGTAATCCCAGCTACTCAGCAGGCTGAGGCAGGAGCATAGCTCGAACCCAGGAGGCAGAAGTTGCAGTGAGCCGAGATTGCGCCATTGCATTCCAGCTTGGTCATCAAGAGCGAAACTCCATATCAAAAACAACAACAACAACAAAAACAAACAAACAAAAATATTCCCTTTTCTGAGGTATATAGATCCTATTCCTTCATTCAGCAGAAAATAAATCGAAAATACTCTAAAAACTCTCATAACAGCTCAAGGTAAAAACACAAATGTCTTAAGGCAGGAAGACAAACCATTTATAAGAGTAAGAAATTTGGGAAATGAAAATGAAAAAATTGGAGAACTCTATAGCCAATAATGTTAACAAGGTATCATGTAAATAGAATAAAGATTAAATGGCTTTTTGATTAATAGTTACTCTGGAACCAGTTAATTGCACTGTGTGAACAAGTCAGAAAGGACTGAAAGTTTAATTTATTAGAGGAATGAAAAAAAGTTATTCCAGTATTCATTAATTCAAATGAATAGAGAGCACTGTTAACAGTGATTGAAATACTATGGCACAGAATTTCAATATAATAATTGAATATGGAGGTAGATTTATGAAAAAAAAACCCATACAAAAAATTTGACAGCTTCTAAACAATCTTTCTTGTTTTTCCTTTTCTTTTTCTCACATTCCATGTTTTCCTTTTAAAATCTATTCTTGCAGGTAGATTGTATTTGTATGAAGTTTTATGATTTGTCAACAGTTATTTTCCTTTCAACAACTTCTTAGTCTTTGGAAATAATTCTCTAATTGGGTCAATGTACACGTTTGTATGTAACTGAACAGGACCTATGTTCTACTAATTTAAGTAGAGACTACGAAAAATGTGTGAAAGAGGAGTAACAGTTTTCCAAACATAAAAGAGAAAAAAAAAGACTTGATTTGTAATACTTGGCAGCTTTGTCTCATCTAACTGTATAGGTCTAGACTCAAAAATTGGCCAGACTTTCCTTCATTTCTATCCAGATATGCTATGCAGATTTGGAATCAATTCTTCACAGTCTAGAACTGAAAATAAAAATGATCCCCAGGTTATAAGACACAACAAGGGTGGTCAGTAAAGCTTTATATATATATATTTTTTTGTTTAATTACAAACAATTCTCACATAAAAGGATAATTTTCTGCTAATTTTTCCACCATAAAAATTATTTATAAATAAAATTAAAATTAAAGATAAATATATCAGAAAATTTTCACTTATGAGCTGGTGACTGCTATTGATAATTTATATATGAATAATTAAAAATTGACTATATGGCAAAACATTTATAAAATAGTGGAATATTACAAGTTCTTGAGTTTAATGAGACCAGAGCTTCAAATTGAGGATTATTGCTTTCTACCAGTATAGCTTCAAATCTTTTGCATCATTAATTATCTTGTCTATCAAAACCATAACTAAAGTACCTGGCTTGTGGAAGAGTTGAATGAGTTGATTAATCTACAATGCATGGAAGCACATTTTCTTTTTCTAAATCATGATATAGTAACATGTGTGTCTATAGAATGATATTTGTGTTTCCAAAACTGTAATGCAGATACATACAGCTTAGTTCACAACATCCAAGTCCTTTTAAATATGTAGATAGACTTTCCAAGAAGACCAGGTACAAACAAACCTAGGCTGTGAAGATTGCAATAAATACATAACTCTTCAACGCCTAAACACAGAGGAACATCCTTAAGTATCAAAACCGTCCAGGAAAAAAATGACCTCTGCAAATGAACCAAATTACCAGGGACCATTCCTGGAAAATAGAGGTATGTGATCTTTTAGTCAGAAAACTCAACATAGCATTTTGAGGAAACTAAAAGCAATTCAATATAACACAGAGAAGGTATTCAGAATTCTACCAGGTTAATTTAACAAAGAGATTGAAATAATTAGAAAGAATCAAGCAGAAATTCAATAGCTCAAAAATGGAATGGATATACTAATGAATGCATTAGAGTCCTTTAATAGCAGAATGGATCAAGCAGACAAAAGAATTAGTGAGCTTGAAGGCAGGCTACTTGAAAATACAGTCAGAGAAGACAAAATAAAAAAAGAATAAAAAACAATAAAGCATGCCTACAAGATCTAGAATATAACCTCAAAAGGAAAAATCTAAGATTCATGGCCTTAAAGAGGAGGTAGAGAAAGAGATGGGGTAGAAAGATTATTCAAAGGAATAGTAACAAAGAAAATCCTAAATCTTAAGAAAGATATCCACACCCAAGTACAAGAAAGTTATGAAACGTCAAGTAGATTTAACCCAAAGACGATGGCCGCAAGGTATTTATTAAGAAAACTCCCAAAGGTCTAGAATAGAGAAAGAATCCTAAAAGCGGCAAGATAAACAACAACAACAACAACAAAAAACACACAATGGAGCTCCAATACGTCTGGCAGCAGACTTTTCATTGGAAACCTTACAGACAGGCCAGGAGAGAGTGGCATGACATATTTAGGTTGCTGAAGGAAAAATACTTTTACCCAACAACAGTATATCCAGGGCAAAGTTCCTACAAACATAAAAGAGAAATATAGACTTTTCCAAAACAAATATACAAAAAAGCAGAGGAATTTCATTAACACCAGATCTGTCCCACAAGAAATGATAAAAGGAGTAATTCATTAAGAAAGTAAAGGATATTAATGAGCAATCAGAAATTATTGAAAAGTGAAAATAAATATGCAGAAAAACAGACTATTATAACACTGTAATTGTGATGCATTAACTACTCTTAATTAGAAAGACTAAACAACGAAAAAATAAAAACTAACAACTAGAATAACTTTTCAAGGCATAGAAAGTACAATAAGATATAAATAGCAAAAGAAAAGATAAAAGCAAAAGATGATGTTACAATGTAGATTTTTTATTAGTTAACTTTATGTTTGTTTATGAAAATATTTTAAAGTTGTTATCAAATTAAAATGATGGGTTATAAGACAGTATTTAAAAGCCTTATGGTAACTTCAAATCAAAACACATACAATGTTTTTACAAAAAATGAAAAGCAAGGAATTTAATCATATCACCAGAGAAATATCACCTTCACTAAATGAAAGACAGGAAGGAAAAAAAAAAAAAAAGAAGAAGAAGAGAATGCCAGAAAACAAATAACAAAATGAAAGGAATACATTCTTACTTACCAATGTTAACATTGATTGTAAATGAACTAAACTTTCCAATTAAAAGATGTAGAGTGATTGAATGGATTATAAATTTAAAAAGACCCAATGATCTGTTGCCAACAAGAAACACACTCCCCTAATAATGTCCTTCAAAGGATAAAAATAAAAGAATGTAAAATATATTCCATACCAGTAAACACTGAAAAAGAGCAGAAGTAGGTATACCTATATCAGAATCCATAAAAAGAAATAAATAAGTTTACCACATAACAATAAAGGGGTTAACTTAGAAAGAGGATATAACAGTTGTAAATACACATGTTCCCAACACTAGAGCACCCAGATATATAAATCAAATATTATCAGGGTTAAAGAGACAGGCAGACCCCAAGGTAGTAATAGCTGGAGACTTCAACACCACACATTCAGCATTGGACAGGTCATCTAGACAGAATATTAACAACAACAAAAATCAGACTTAAAGTGCACTATAGAACAAACATATCCAATAAATATTTAAAGCTTTCATCCAACAACTGCAGAATACACATTATTTTTTTTCTCAGCACATGGATCATTCTGAAAGACAGAACATATGTTAGGTCACAAAACAAGTTTTAAGAAACATTCAAAAAAAAAATGAAATGCTATCAATCAAGCATCTTCTCTGACCACAATGGAATAAAACTAGCAATCAATAATGAGGAATTTTGATAAGAATACAAACACATAGAAATTAAACAATATGCTCCTGAATGACCAGTGGGTCAATGAAGAAATAAAGAAGGAAATTTAAAATATCTGGTGAAACACATGATAATGGAAACATCACATACCAAAATGTATAGGCTACGAAGAAGCATTACTAAGAGGAAATATTATAGTTATAAATATCTACATAAAAAAGAACATTTCAAAAACAACTTAATAATGCTTCTTAAAGAATGGAAAAAACAATAACAAACAAATCCCCAAATTAGTAAATGAAAAGAAATAAAAAATCAGAGCAACAATAAATGAAATTGACAGGAAGAAAACAATACAAAGTTCTACAAAACAAACAAAAAAAGGTTTTTTTAAAAAAGTAAACTACATTGAAAAATCTGTAGCCAGATTAACTAAACACACACACACAAAATAGGGAGAGAGAGACAGAGAAGACCCAAACAAATGAAATCAGATATGAAAAAGGAGACATGACAACTGAAACTGCAGAAATTCATTAGTGGATAATTAGTGGCTACTATGAGCAAATATATGCAAATAAATTGCAAAATCTTGAGGAAATAGACACATATAACCTACTAAAATTGAACCATGAAGAAATCCAAAACCTGAACAGATTAATAACAAGTAACAAGGTTGAAGCCATAATAAAAAGTCAGTAGTATTTTTGTATGCCAACAGTGAACAATCTGAAACAATAATAATCTTATTTACAACTGGTACAAATACAAAAATATATTTAAGAATTAACAAAAGAAGTGAAAGACCTCTACAATGTAAACTATAAAACATTGATTCAAGAAATTGAAGAAGACACCAAAAAATGGAAAGGTATTCCATATTTGTGTTTTGGAAGGATCAATATTATTAAAATCTCCATGCTACCTTAAGTACTCAAGAGATTCAATGCAATCCCTATCCAAATACCAATTATATTTTTCATAGAAATGGAAGAAACAGTCCTTAAATTTATGTGGAACCACAAAAGACTCAGAATAACCTAAGCTATACTAAGCAAAAATAAGAAAACTGGAGAAATCATGTTACCTGACTTCAAATTATCCTACAGAAATTTAGAAATAAAAATAAGATACTATAGTATAGTACTGCCATAAAAACAGAAACATAGACCAATGTAATAGAATAGATAACCCAGGAATAAATACATACATCTACAATAAACTCACTTTTGACAAAGTTTCCAAGAATATACACTGGGGAAAGGACAGTCTTTTCAATAAATGGTGCTGAGAAAACTGAATGTTCATATGCAAAAGAATGAAACTAGACTCCGTATCTTGCCATATATAAAAATAAACTCAAAATGGATTAAATACTGAAAGATCTGAAACTACTAAGAGAAGACATTGAGGAAGCTCTCCAGGGCGTTAAACTGGACAAAACTTCTTTAACAATATCCCACTGGCACAGGTAGCCAAAGCAAAAATGGACAAATGGGATTATATCAAGTTTAAAACCTGCACAGCAAAGAAAATAATCAACAAAGTGAGGACACAATCCAGAAAATGGGAGAAAATGTTGCCAAACTACCCAACTGACAAGAGAGTAATAAATAGAATATATAAGGACATCAAACAACTCCATGGGAAAAAATCGAATAATCCAATTAAAAAATGGGCAAGAAGGAAGGGCATGGTGGCTCATGGCTTTAATCCTAGCACTTTGGAAGGCTGAGACAGGTGGATCACATGAGGTCAGGAGTTCAAGACCCACCTGGCCAACATGATGAAACCTTGTCTCAACTAAAAATACAAAAATTAGCCAGGAATTGTGGTACATGCCTATAATCTCAGCTACTAGGGAGGCTGAGGCAGGAGAATTGCTTTAACCCAGGAGGTGGAAGCTGCAGTGAGCCGAGATTGTGCCACTGCACTCCAACCTGGGTGACAGAGCCAGACTTCGAGAGAGAGAGAGAGAGAGAGAGAGAGAGAGAGAGAGAAAGAGAGAGAGACTTTGAGAGAGAGAGAGAGAAGAAAGAAACGAAAGAAAGAAAGAAAGAAAGAAAGAAAGAAAGAAAGAAAGAAAGAAAGAAAGAAAGAAAGAAAGAAAGAAAGAAAGAAAGAAAGGAA
>NW_016811527.1:211348-241740 GCF_001698545.2 Rhinopithecus bieti | reverse complement strand
AGGAAGGAAGGAAGGAAGGAAGGAAGGAAGGAAGGAAGAAAAGGAAGGAAGGAAGGAAGGAAGGAAGGAAGGAAGGAAGAAGATTGGCATAGACATTTCTCAAAAGAAAGCATACAAATGGGAAACAGGTAAATGAGAGGGTGCTCAACATCATTGGTCTTCAAAGAAATTCAAATCAAAACCACAATGAGATATCCTTTATCTCCAGTTAAAATGACTTTTATCCAAAAGACAGGTAATGACAAAATGCTGGCAAGGATGTGAAATAAAGGAACGCCTCATACAGTGTTGGTGGGAATATAAATTAGTAGAACCACTATGAGTGAATAGTTTGGAGATTCCTCAAAAATGAAAAACAGAGCCACCATATGATCCAGCAATCCCACTCTAACGTATAGACCCCAAAGAAAGGAAATCGGTATATCAAAGAGGTATCTGTAACTCCATGTTCATTGCAGCACTATTCACAACAGCCAAAATTTGGAAGCAGCCTAAGTATCCCTTGATAGATGAAGGGATAAATAAAACATGGTACATATATACGATGGAGTATTATTCAGCCATAAGAAAAATGAGATTCCGTCATTTGCAACAACGTCGATGAAACTTGGTGGTCATTATGTTAGGTGAAATAAGCCAGGAACAGAAAGACAAACTTCCTATGTCCTCACTTATCTTTGGGAGCTAAAAGTAAAACAATTGAACTCATGGAGATAGGTAATAGAAGGATGGCTACCAGAGGCTGGGAACGGTAGTTGGTGGTCGAGAAAAGAGGGGAATGGGGGATGGATACTAAGACCTACTATTTGAAAGCACAACAGGGTAAGTAAAATTAACTGTATATTTTAAAATAACTTAAAGAGTGTAATTGGACTGCGTTTGTATCTCAAAGGATTTATCATTTTGCTTGAGGGGATGTATACTCCATTCTCCATTCTGCATGATGTGCTTATTTCATTTTGCATGCCTGTAGCAAAACGTCGTTATGTACCTCATAAATATATACACTTACTATGTACCCACAAAAATTAAAAATACAAAAATAGTATATATAGTTTATTGCTTAAAACACAAAGGATAAGTGTTTGAGGTGATGGATACCATATTTATCCTGATGTGATTATTATTCATTGCAGGCATGTATCAACAAATCTCATGTAACCTATAAATATATACACCTACCATGTACCCACAATAATAAAAAATACATTAAAAACAGTAAAGGGGAAAATAACAGCATTAGAACGAAACTGTCATTCATTTTTCCTGCAAGACGTTGACTAACAATGAGTCGTATAGACTAATACATTGAAGACACTTAAAAAAAAAAGAAACTTAAATTATCTTTCTTCAACAACACTATATCTTATGTGTTTAAACATTAAGTTCTGTGAGTTTATAATGTTTTTATTTAATGAGGGAATAATTTAGAATTAATGTCATTGCAAGTGGCTTTATGAATAACGCATTCAATAATAAGTAGTAAGGTAGTTTCTATTACCCTTTGGGTTCATCTGAAAAACTGCATTTATTTCATCCATGGTTTTGTGATAAATAACAATAAAACAAACCATTCAGGCAATTAAATTAAAAAAGAAAGAAAGAAATACTAATGCATACCCTTCAGGTGGAAATGAAAAAGCATTAGACAGTAACTCAAGACCAAACCAAGAAATAAAAAGGACTGGAAAATGTACCTACACAGGTAAATACAAAAGCTATGATAATTAAATTTTTGGTCTATAATTCCCTTCTGGATATATGATTTCAAAGCCAATGAATAAACAATTATTATAAATAAGTATTCATACAAACATAATCTATAAATATTTAATGCAGGAATATAACAACATAGAGAGGGAGTTTCAGAGATGTATAAGTGCAGAGTTTTGTATACCATTGTAGCTAAGGTGGTAATAATAAAAAACAAATTTTTATAAACTTATAAATTCATGAATTTGCAAGTATATGATATTTACAAACATGTGAAAGTAAAACATCACATTCGTAATCAGTGGGTCTTGTTATCCATCCCCGGTTCCTCACTTTCCCCCACCACCGAATACCCTTCCCAACCTCTGGTAGCCATCCTTCTACTAGCTATCTCCATGAGTTCAATTGTTTTAACTTTTAGCTCTCAAAGATAAGTGAGAACATATGAAGTTTGACTTTCTGTGCCTGGCTTATTACACTTAAAATAATGACCATTTTGTCATTAACATCCATGTTGTTGCAAATGATGGGATTTTGTTCTTCTTTTGACTGAATAACACTCCATCATATATATGTACTACATTTTTTTTTAATCCCTTCATCTATTGAGGGATATTTAGGCTGCTTCCAAATCTTGGCTATTGTGAAGAGTGTTGCGATAAATATGGGAGTGCAGATACGTTTTTGATGTACCGATTTCCTTTCTTTTGGGTGTATACCTTAGAGTGGGATTGCTGGATCATATGGTGACTCTATTTTTCATTTTTTGAGGAATCTCCATAAATCAAAAAGTTTAATTGTAATTCTTAATTAAATCACTAAACAATCTAAAATGCATATGAAAAATAAAGTTACAAAGGAATAAAATGGTACACTATAAAAATTAAATACCAAAGAAAGGAGTCATGGAGTAATGGAGAAATTGAGGAGCCATATATATATATGCAATAATCACTAGAGACTTCCATACCCTATTTTAAGTAATAAATAGAACAAGGCAAAAGATAAATAAGGAAATAAAACACTTGAATAACACTGTAAAACAAGTAGACCTAACAGACACTTGTAAGATCCTTCACCCAAAGCCACAAGAATATGCATATTCTCAAGTGCACATGGAAAATTCTCCAATATAGGCCACAGAGCAAGTGTCAGTAAATTTGAAAGTATTTGAATTATACCAATTATTTTATCTGACTATAATAGAATGAAACTATGATCAAGAACAGAAAAAAAATGGAAAATTTACAAATATAATGCAAGGACAGCATTACATTCTTAAACAACCAGTGGGCCAAAGAAGAAATCACATATACACCATGGAATACTATGCAGCCATAAAAAAGGATGAGTTCATGTTCTTTGCAGGGACATGGATGAAGCTGGAAACCATAATTCTCAGCAACCTAACAGAAGAACAGAAAACCAAACACTGCATGTTCTCATTCATAAGTGGGAACTGAACAATCAGAATACATGGCACAGGAAGGGAAACATCACACACCAGGGTCTGTTGTGGGGTGGGGGACTAGGGGAGAGATAGCATTAGGAGAAATACCTAATGTAGATGGGGTTGATGGGTGCAGCAAACCACCATGACATGTGTATACCTATGTAACCCACCTGCACGTTGCTATTAAGTGTTAATTTTTTCCTGCATTTATGGAGTAGGCTGATATTAGCTACCACTAATCAGAAACCATCTATGGAGCTAGAAATAGGATCATCTTCGCTTCAATCACATGCTATGTAATTAGAAACCTGAAAAAAATTAATGGAGATAATGGTATTGAATTTTGGATAGGAACCAATGACATTCATTCATCTAAATTTCATCTGAAGCCTCTTCTACTTCCCCAGACTTATCTAGCCAAAATTTATGTGTCCAGAATATATTATTTTAGGCCTCTGCTTTTGAATATTCCGTTAAATATATTCAATTTACACATTTTCAATATCTCCATTTTCATAATATACTTATAGCCATACTTCAAAACTCAAAATAAGTTAAATTCATTAGGAGAATTTTATATGAAGAGTTACCAGCTCCCTTTCTAAGCTTCAGCATAGAAACACAAATACAGTATTATTTTTAATAAAACACATTAATACTACAATATTGACAGTATTTGGGGAGTTGGGGACAAGACATCACAGCATTAATCAGGAGCTATTTAATATTTTTCAGAATGTTCAGGACTGTTTTATGTCTTTGGGGCTCATATTACGTTAGGTTATTCAGAACCATACTTTACAGAGTAACACATAAAATGCAAAAAGAAACAAAATTGGGAACATTTTTAAGAGAAACAAAAGATACCTTCCTAGAGCTACTAGAACCTAACTACAAAATCACTATATAAATTTCATTCTTATTAGTTTGGATAGAAATATCTTATTAAATGCTACTCTCTCATAATCTAATTTATGAGAATGTAAACATTTATTTTTGGATTAAATGTTAAATTAAATATCATCAATGATAAGTGCCTACTGTGGAGAAAGTACCTGTAATAATTAGCTTACCTCCAGAATTGAATTTTATTTATCCTTATTTTATACCTTTGCAAATTATCTAAATTAGGGAATGAACAATGAAATTATATGATTCTTATGTGACTTGAAGAACAAAGTTTCTAAGTAACAAAATCACAGAAATATGAAATAAAATCATGGATTTTAGAGAATATCCTGGTGACTAATCTATATATATTAGAAATGATAATATATAAAAGACTTAGGCTAATTATAAACATTTCACAAAGAAAGGTGACAAAATACAGCCAACAAAAGAAACAAATACATTAATACAACAATAAATACAAAATGAAGAGATGTCTTATACTCAGAATGGAAATTGATATTGTAATTGATGATACTGCAGCAGCAATATTGTGTTAATTCTGGTGCACTTCAATATCAAGCATATGTGGTAATGCTGGAAAGAGTCCAGGAAACAAAAAACTGAATAATGAGAAGGGGAGTCTGATTTATGGGGGGAGATTAAAGCAGTGTAAAATTTATAGTTGGCTAAGGTAATATGAAAATGGTCTGCAAATATTTGAAAGATGTAAATAACAAGTAGAAAAAGAATTCGGGAGGAGGAAGCAGAATTAGAGGCAATGCAATCTGAATGAAAAGTGGCAGGGTTTTTTATGTCAAGTAAAGATTAAAACACACACATAACTTCCTGGCAGAATTACTAAACAGAAGCACAGTCTTTCTCCTTAAGCATTAAATGCCCTTCTGCATAAAACAGTGAAATGTGTTATTTTATGGATTACCCATGCGTTGGCAGGCAGAGTGTAAATTATTTTATCATAACCAGAATGAAAAGACACACGATATGTTTTCTGATTCACTGTTTGAATCTATTGAGTAGGACTCCATTTCTTTCTCTTTATTTGGAAATGTAAAGACGTGTTTTCTGTTTTAAATTTTTCACATAAGAAGTGACTGGGATTGGCTCACCAGTAAAACCATAAGCAATCAAAAAGAGCTGTGCCAAGAAAAGCTGAAAATATGGAAAACTGTGCCAAGATGTTGCTCAAAGAGGAGAGGATGAATGATTGTCATTTAAGTAGACTCGCAGATGGTAACTTCTCCAGTGTAGTATTTCAATGTGTACATCTGTGGAACTGGCCTCTCAGTTCCTTGAATTCTTCTCCAATTATGTTGTCTAGCAACATGAGTTGACAACCCAGCCCTCTGTATATTTTTTAGAATTCCTAATTACTATTTACACACCCTAAAGAAATGATTTGAAATGTTTCACTCTTTTATTGTCTTCTCCAGCATTCACACCCACTTCTATAAAACAGCTTTTCTTACCTTTTTTGTTTTTTTCAGTTACCCTCAGCAACAGCTCCCTACATCCTTTTTATTTTACTCTTTCCAAAGCTTGGACCTTTTGCTTCAATACCATAATCACTTGTTTGCATGCACCCTCAAATTCCTTGGACATCTCTCCCTTCTTTTCACTTACTTTACACTTGAATGTGGATTGAGAAAATATTTTTAATGTTTTCTGTACATTCAAGGCACTGAAGTTCAGTTCAAATCTATTATTTCCCTCTTCTACAATAGTTGGATACCCAGTTAGATAACTATTGCATTATACTTTCAGCATCCTATGCCCGTATGGCAGCTGTGCTGATTTAACCGATTACATGTCAGCAAAGGCAATGTTTTCATTCTTTGTCATTTTACTTACGAAGGAATTTAAATAAACAGTCTTCTGTGATTATTTGTGTATGTGAGTCATATTCGAATATGCAACTCAAGTCAGTCCCTAGAAAGAAAACAATATAAGTCTGCAAAGAAGCTGGATCGTTTAATAATCTTCTGTATTAAGAGCATAACTCTGCAACCTGGAGCTATCACCTTGGGTCTGTTACTTGAAAGACAGATAAACATAGTCACTTTGTTTACAAGAGACAAATTTATAAGCCATTTTATTTTGAGAATTTCTCAATTACAATTGCTTACCTTTTAACTGAAATTATTCACTAGGATTCCATAATATTCACTATCGTTATCCTCAGTATGATTCTAGTGTTTCCAAGCTGTCTTTCCATTTTTGACTAGTCTTTTCATCTTTTCACTTCTCTGAATCTCTGAATAGTGATTTCAAACATTGTTTTCTCTTAGGCACATGACAACTTTTTCCTCATTCTATCTTTGTTTTACAACTACTTTTGTTTCACTGAAAACATAAGAAAAAATAATCAATCAAAGGAGAACTTCCCAAATTACACACCACCAAGCCTACCCACTTACATAGCTGGTATGCTTTTTGTGTATTGATTAACCATATGACCAATACCTCAAATCAAAGGTATCACTCAAGCAATTTTTCACTTCTCTACTGCATTATCAGTTTTTCTTCCATTTTTTAAACCATGCCAATCAGCACTAAAATATGCAATTAGATAGTCCACCTAAAATAACAACAATAACAACTTTTTTGATGTATACTTTTCTTTCCACCAACTACTCCATATTTCTCTTCTCTTCTTTGGAGATAGTCCATTGCCTAAACCAAAGTTGAAAAGTGACCAGTAATTTATTAACATATTGAATGTTGACTATATGGCAAATTCTTTATTTTTACCAGGAAAAAATAAAGAATTCAATGACATTTTTTCTTTTAGACAAGGTCTCACTCTGTTGCCTAGGCTGGAGTGCCCTGGTGTGATCACATTCATTCACTTCAACCTCCCAGGCTTAACCAATGTTCCCACCTCAGCCTCCCAAGTGCCATGAAAAATGTGTTTACCATTTCACAAGGCTATGTTACCAGTTATACTACTTATTTTATACTTCATTATAAACTAAATTAGTGCATCTTTGTAATGTCATTCAATCCCAGAAAGTATTCTATCCCACATTCAGGGTACTAATTGGGAAAGAATACAACTTAGAGAATTGGAATAGACATATAGATACATGCATCTAAGAAGTTTGAAATACCAGACTACCCTGAAGTCTTTTTGGTCCTGCAGGAATGAACTACTTCTCCTTGTTAAAGTCTAATACTCTCCCATTGCTGCAGACCACTATCTGCCTTGCAAGATAATGGATGACATCCCTGGGATCCAGGTATACTTGACTAGGGTCAACTACATTATCACCTGGCCAAAAACCTGCTCATCTGGTTACAACATAAAAGATAGGAAAACTAACAGAGCATCAGAATGCATCCATTGTGAAGTAATAATACCTCAGAAAGACTGTATTGACTTAAATCCTTAGTTTGATAGATAAAACTAATTAGAACACACAGTTGAATAAAAGTCTCTGGTCCCTGAATACAGAATTTAAAAGAGACTATTTTGTGGTTGTCACACTCTCACACTCTTACTTAATCCCTTTGCTTAAGGGATGAAAGCCTTTCTAAGGCACAAGACCAAGTGGAAGCCTATGAAATTGTTCACTTCCCTTTCAACTCTGACAAAGATTACAAATAAAAAGCAATATGTCATCCTAATACCAAGGTCAATACTACCATAAAAAACTTAAAAGTGGCAGAGATGGTGAATCTCATCATGTCTGTATTTAATTTACCTACCAAGTCATTACAAATACCAGATGGATCCTAGTGAATAATTGTGAGCTATCACAAATTTAATCATTTCTGGTGTGGCTACTTTGCCAAATATGATATAGTTATAGAAAACTATTGATCCTGTTAATCTGGTCAATGTTTTCTTCTATATCCCTGTTAAAAGCAAAAGGGAACCAGAAGCAGTGCATATTTAAGTAGGGTAGACAGTAGCATTCAAGATGAATCAGTTGAATATAAAACAGGTAACTGAAAGTGGACAGCTGCTATAATATAGCCCCCAAAAGAGGTGGTCCTTAAAAACAAGAAGTGTACTTTGTGTGAAGTAGAAAGTTGTCCTAGGTAGTAATTATATAAAGTAGCGAACTGGGAAATGACTTAGTTAGTCAGAGAGAACCTTAATGGAGAAAAATTAGAAAATCAGGGATAAAAAGATTAGGTACAAAAGCATACAGAATCCTAGGTGAGTAGGTGCAGAGTTAGTGAAGATATTTACATTATTTGCTAACCCTCACCACACAGTATTGATCACAAAGTAGGATCAAATTAGCTACTTAGAGTAACTTAGGGTAAATAGAAATATTTAATGAGTGATGTCAACAGGGTTCTTATATGGAACATCCCAAGACTGGCACAATAGGCTGATTAAAGAGTAGCCATGGTGGCAAGGAGGTAAACTTTTCTTTAGCTCAACAGTGGTGATCCCACACATCAAGACTGATCTGCAGTAAATATGTAACCAACAAATATGTTAACAACAAAGACCAACGTTGAGTCTTCCATATAGTATCATCCCTTGAGAAGATCAACCAATAACTTCATGGTGAGTCTATTGAATTTGAACTCCTTCATGCTGAAAGTTGGTAACAGTTACTCTTGAATGGAATCCATACATATTTCAATCATATATAATTCTATTCCACAGGGCCTCAGCCATCAACAATCTGAGGGCTAACAAAGTGTTGGATACACTCTTTTGTAATCATACATAACATTGCCCCAAACCAAAAACCCCAATTTTTTTTTTTTTTTTTTTTTTTTTTTTTTTGACGGAGTCTCGCTCTGCCGCCCAGGCTGGAGTGCAGTGGCCGGATCTCAGCTCACTGCAAGCTCCGCCTCCCGGGTTCACGCCATTCTCCTGCCTCAGCCTCCCGAGTAGCTGGGACTACAGGCGCCCGCTACCTCGCCCGGCTAGTTTTTTGTATTTTTTAGTAGAGACGGGGTTTCACGGTGTTACCCAGGGTGGTCTCGATCTCCTGACCTCGTGATCCGCCCGTCTCTGCCTCCCAAAGTGCTGGGATTACAGGCTTGAGCCACCGCGCCCGGCCAAAAAAAAAAAAAAGCCCAATTTACAGCAAAAGAAGTATGGTTGTAAATACACGGCCACGGGATCCTCTAGTCCTCTATTTTATCTGTCACTTACCAACCAGAGCTCTCAGAATTTCAGAGTAATCAAATCGCCTTTTGATAAGCCTTGAATGTGTATTTACTTCATCATTTTGGAGAAGACAGAATTTGAGGATGTGTCACCACTTACCTCCTAATCAGTAGTTATTTTAAAACCCTTTATCCCCAAATGGTAGAAATTATGAGTCTAAGAACTGACATTTGAAAGTGTATGTGGCCCCAGTTACCATCACTCCCAGTGACTGACTGTATGAATTTGTTCTTTCTTTTATCATACCTTGAGCCTCCATTTTTCTATTTGCCCTTTTTCAGAGAGGCCAAGTATCTTCCAGGGGCAATCATGTGAATATATTGCCTTTACACGTTTAGCCACATCGTACTACTTCTGCATAAAGCCAGAGCAAGAAAAAGAGTCACTCTTATGGTTAGTAGTAATTTATCCTCACTGTAGGAAGTAGAAGGGCTGCCATTCCAGTGATGAGGGAGAAAATTCTGCTTGCTACTGAGACGATCCACTGATGTGTGTCTTGGTATTCCTGTGGTCAATTGTCTTATAGAAAGGACAAATGCAGCAGTCAAGGTCTGAGAAGCGTATGGTGCAACCTAGCCCCCATAGGGCACGATGGTGCAGGTCACCCTATCAAGTTAACCAATTTGGTGAGCAGAAGAAGTAACCAAGGTTGAAAGTAATTCGAAGGAGTAGTAGAAAAGGAAGATGATGACTATCAGTTATTTCCTCAAGACCAACTACACTGTCATGGTATGTAGTTTGTCCACTAACTTTCTTCTTTTAAATTTCGTTAGAAAAATACATTAACCAGGATCCTGGAGGACTTTTTTTTTTTTTTTCCCCAGAAAATTTAGACTTACCATAGCAAGCAAATAGATCTGAGTGGCACAATAGTGATATTGAATTCTGTGGTACACCACTCGGATCCTCTCTTTAAGAGCCAAAGCTTTCCTTTCTTCAGCCAGAAATTGTTTACTGCTAAAGAAGCTGCCTTACCCCAGGTTAAATTATTTTGTTAGGGGCAACCTGTGTCCAGTGACTGATGAAATGCCAGGATCTTAATTTATAGCTTCTTCTAATAGCCATCCAGCCTTCAGGACTCTCTGTGGAGCTAAGTCTTCTGTTGCAACTTTATCAAATTTTAACTTTAAGTAGCATTTAGGAAGTTTACTCCAGTTTCATATTCCAAAATTATACTAGCCTCTTGAATTCCTTGAATTCAGAAATGTAATGTTACATGTTAATATAATACTTTTCAATGTGTCATGAATATAAAGGGAAACATATTTAAGAAAATAGAAAATATTAAAATGAAAGATATTATTTTCAGAAAACAAATATTTCAATTGTTCAATTTGTTTGTTTAAGAAAAAAGTGGTTATTATTTTATCTGCCAGTTGATTATAATTATAGTTTAATGTTTCTGTAAAACAAGTCATATTTTTATTAGAAGGAAATTTTAGCTTGAGAATTAACCCAAATATCTGAGTACAAAAAGTTTTAAAATCTCCATATTTTCACTGAATTAGATTATAAACTTAGTGCTACAAGGCTTACCTGCAAATAAATTACATCCTAAAATATTCTCTAGAAGCAGGCACCCAAGTATCTCATTTCTGTATGTATTGGCAAGATATTTTTAAAAGTGCCACTTGAAAAGTCCATTTGAAATTTAAATAATAGGTATCTAGAGATAAAAGAGTTTGTAAAATATTGTGCATTTACTTCTATCACAATTTATTTGTACTTAATGTCATATTCACTTATTCAAATACTAGCATGGTGATCATGATATTACAACTTGTAATTTTGTATTTTGTCTTCATTTGAACACTTTTCAATGCAACTTTAGAGACTTTTATATTATGTACACTGTATAGATGTATATAAAATCAGAGATGCAAGTATCAGATATTATAACAACATCGTCTTGGAGAAATATATTTTCAAAAATATAGATGTGTTTATTCATGTGTTCAAAAAATAAGTATAAAATGGTATGAATGCATACTATATTTCCAATTATAGTAATTATTTGTCATGTCTGTAGTAAAAACAATTGATTCTGTGCATGAGCTCATTAGTTGTTACAAGGAAAATTTATTTCTTAATAGAGATTTTGGTTTTCTTTCCTTTAAAAAAAATGCTTACAGTATTTTGTGTTTTATTTTATTTTTTAGTACATGAAGAGAAGTCACCATTAAACTGGGATTATTAATAGGCTTCAAATGATATGAAATATATATCTCAAGATAAATTTCATCAGAGTAGAAAGAGATCAAAATTGAATGAAAACTGAGTGGCGATAAAGCCTTTATCAAAATAAGACTATTTTATATGCGGTTGAATACAAGTCTACACATCACTTTGACATACTAATCTCATATAATATATTACTTATGTTATTGCATTATCAGAAAAAGAATGTGTATGTGTAGGTGAAAAACACCATATAAAGGCAATGTTAAAATCTATTAATGATTGCTAATGTTGTAAATGTTATATGTTTATTCAATAAACACTTACATACTGTGTACCAGGCACCAGGCATCAGGAATGAGTATACAAAACGGCAGACAAAAATCTATTATTTAGTTAATACTAAATCACAATGTATTATGTGCTTTTTGACCCATTTCTTCTCAATCTAACAGAGGGGTCAGCAAACTTTTTGGGGGGAAAGAGCCAGATAGTAAATATTTTAGGTTTTGGGAACCTCATAGATTCTTTGTAGAACTGTAGATTCTTTGTTGCATTTTTTTCTCCACACTTTGAAAATGTAAAATATATTTTTAGCTCAAGTACCATATAGAGACAGGACCCAAGCTGTAATTCATCAACTCTTGGTCTAAAAACATAATGTCATTGTGCCTAACTCTTCTCATTATCTCAAGAATTTGGATGCCAGCTCAGTTTTTTCTACTCCAAGGATGTTCATCATTTTTTTTTGTAATTAAGACAATTCTTTACATGAGCCATTCAATACACTGGCTTTTAAGTGGGACTGGATATCATTGATAATCAACATTTATTTCCACCTTCTAGTTCTCTTTCTTGTGTTGCAGAGATAGGACATTGATTTCAGAGTCCCTTGATGTTACATTCTAAATAGAAGTAAAGTTTCACAAATTTGATCATTCCGTAAAATTTGAAAGGCAAGTAGTTAAGCAGAAGCCACATTGGAAGTTTTATCTTGTTGAACAAGGTCACAGATTTAAACTGTTGAATCACTCATTTCATGTATATTGAAAGATACTTGTGGTGCTAAAAGCTACTAGATTTCACTGTCCAGTATCTATTATCTTGTGCAAGTTCTCGCAGCAATTTCCTGACCTTGGGTTCTTGAATTTCAGGTTGAGCATTCATATGTTACTCCAGTAGTTCCAGCAATGATTTCTTAGTGCTCCGCATTCATCACTGGCAAAGATAATAACTCTAACAAGGGTCTGTCGTTTTGTTTTCTGGCAATCACATAAGAAGCCTTAGCCCAGAGTCAACTCCTTTGGAACGTCTAATACATTTTAACCATCTATTTTCTTGTTTTAAATTACATTCTACTAAGTACATAAAATAATTTCTGCTTTTTCCATATGTCTTTACTGACAAACTAATACACACCCGAAATGCTTGTGAGCAAACGTAGACTCAAAGATGAGAAACAGATTGGTTTATTTGACATTGTTTAGTTTGCAGTGAGACTCATAATCACCTGGAAATGGGACATTGCTAATCATAACATGCAAAAATAAAATATGTAAATTATTATTTGTGGTCGCCTGTAATCAAATACTAATGTGATTACCACTATGTTGTAAATAAAGAATGCAAGGAACAAAGGGGTGGACTAGTAATTTCTGTCTGAATCAAAATATTTCAAGAAAGAGACAAGAGCAGAGCTTGAATGCTTAATTCATCACATGGTAAAGAACTAAGGGGATTTTATGACTATCCTGAAATAATTTATTTTATATTAGCCACACAGATAACATAGCTTGAAGCCATATGCAAATCTAATGCTTTAAGTTGCTAAATTAGAGAACAGTTGAATTCACAGATCTTTCTAGGCATCCTAAACAAAAAATAAAGTGGGGTGCAGCTTTAAAAAAAAAGGGGTATTCAAATCTCTGAAATAGCTGTATTTGGGTGGATTCAGTTGATGCCGAATACCCCAAACCATTCCAGCATAAGCAGTCTTTTATCCACTGTTAAAGAAGCTTGCCTCTACCTTGTGTAGGAACCCTATAAATTGCTTGAGGGAGTAACCTTTCAAAAGAGTTTTGTTTATGCTGTTTCCATTTCTTCTTCATATATAAGAAGAATTAGGCTGAATATCCAAAAGCACAATAGGAAGTGCTCCTCAAAATGAGATGAGGTTTTATTAGGTCATATCATATGAAATTAAAATTATTTTACTCTGTTGACATAAAAAATTATAATTTTTATATTTTATCCTAAAAATCAGCATGTGTATTAACAGTATATAGGAATAGATAGTAGGTGAAGCTAGAACAGGTAGCATACATTCTAAATTTAGTTTGCCATAAATATTTTGATATACATACTATATTCTGAATTCAATGTGATAGCTTAAGCAGCTCAGAGTGGTTTTAACTGCTTGCTGGTTGACTGATCGAAAGCTCAATCTAACAATGATCTACTCTAAAAACATTTGGATGTCAAAGGTATCTTGGCTTAAGTTGAGGAAGAAACATTAAAAGATAGGAACACAAAATGTTTTTGTGACCTTAGTTTACCCAACTTTTTTTTTTTGTCTGAGATAACTCTGAAGAGAATAAATTTACCAAGGCACTAAGATTAAACTCTGTAGTAACTGTCCTTATAGGCTGGTGATTAGGGTAGGAGACGCTGCCTCATATTAGTTCTCTGATTAAAAGGAGTAAATGTTTTGGTGGTGATAAAACCCAACTGGCAGCACTTAGCCTGCAGAATAAGAATAATTATTGTAGCATGGCTGGAGAAGTAAAAGGAAGGAACTTTATCCCAAAAGAACCATGGATTATTTTCCATGAATTTAAAGATACTTATAAAATATATAGATAAGCAATGAACAAAAGCTCTAAAATAGCTATAAAACAGTAGCTACAATAAAATATAAATATGATGAAGGGAAAGTTGAATAATTACTGTGATGAGGATTCATGTGTCCTCCTTAACTATCTTGAATGATATGAACAAAAGTTTTAACATACTTATTCCTTCTTGATTTTCTACAAAGCCATTGCTGACCATATACTGCAGTGATCGTTCTTGGAGGAAAAGCGATATTTGGGAAATGACTGGATTCTGGTTCTGAAATATTGCTTGCATTTTGTAATGCAGGAAACCAAATGGTCCTTCCATCAGAATGGACATCATTGAATTAAGAAAAGGAATGGAATTTGGACACAAATCTATCTTGCCATACATTCTTGAATTGGTGCTATGCATATTCATCCACTCTGAGTATTCTCACAATTCTGGGATATTTGTCAGAAGAAAATATTTCTGACATTTAAATCTGCTTAGCTTGTTTTGTGGGTCTATGAAAAAAACATATGGATCTTGAAATAATAATAATGTATTATTATAAATATAATTAGGTGATAAAAGTAATACATGATGCTTTCCAGTTGTCTCATATAATGGAGCCAATCAGTCTACATCATTTTGTGTGGTTCACAACCACTGAGCTGGCCAATAAGCAGAGAACAATACTCAATATATGCTTCAACCTGTAAGAGACAGGGACGCAACCTCATTCTTCATCCTTAAATCCACTAAAAATGTGTACTTCTCTGTTATAATTTAGTTGCATTCTTTCTTATACTTGCATTTATGTTGATGACATCCATGTTATGTAACCTGAGGAACAGTGAGTAATGAGTAGTTGACAAGACTTAGTAAGATTCACGCATTTTAAAAGATAAGAGTAACGTATTACAAAAGTCTGAAGAACTATATAAGTGTAGTTTTTAGCGTATCAGAAGTCTTAAGCATGCCAATATACTCTTCCTAAAGTGAAAAGATTTTTTTAAAATGTACTTTTTTTTTTTGTCTATCTGTGCACAATAGCCAGTGACCCCATTGAATTTTGGAGGATAAATATATCCCCTCTTGCGTATGGAGCTAGCTCATAAGATTTCTAGATTTTTGGGAAAATGGCCCAGAGGAAAGTGAATTTCTCCATGCATTTCAGACCATGATGCAAGTAGCTCTGACCTTGAGTAGATACAATGTTGTTTGAAGTATCTGTGACAGATCAGGTTGCCTTATGAAGGCTGAAACAATTACTAACAGGAAAACTATATAGCAGGTTTCTACAATTTTAAAGCGAAAGTTTTTTTTTTTCTATAAATAAACTTTTTATTCTTATTTTGAGAAATAGCTGCTATACTGTTGTTGAAATAAACTGAACACTAGATCTTACGACATCAGAATCTATACAAAATGACATCCCTGTCATGATTTAAGGATTCTCTGATATAGCAAACCATAAAGTTGCATATGTGCAGCAGTGGTCCATCTCCATCGAAAACACTTACAAAGAAAGGTGTATATTTCAGTTCCTAAAAATACAAGTAATGTAATGAGCACGTGATTTATTTATGTGATCGTCTTATATCAGTAGTACTTTCACATTTTTCTCATGTATGTACTCATGAGCCTGTACAAATATCCAGTTTCCTAAGGAAGGAAAAAGGCCTGGTTTATACACAGTTTCAAGTGATATATTGGCACTAGCAAGAAGCAGTAAGCTTTTTTTTGTAGTTCCTTCCAGTGAGTAGAATTTTCAGACCTTAAACTATACATCCTCAAACAATAAAAAAAAAAAAAATGATAAGCTGGAAAATATAAGTGCCTAATAAGATGAAGTATTTAATGACATTGGGAGCTTGTTGTTTGTTGTTGGGTTTTTGATTTTCATTAATCAGTTTGTTGATAGGTATCGTCGATTATGCAATGTATGATAGAATAATATAATGTATCAAAGTTGATTTATGAAGTTTTATGTAATAAGATAAAAAATTAACAAGTCACATAAAAGAATAAACAAATAAAAATAGAAAAATCATTAATTCTGAATAAAATGTTGTACAGGAAATGAAATACAGCTATATGTGAATGAAACAACTCACAATTATTCAGTGATATTATCATCAATTTGACTTATAGATTCTCAATGCAGTGGACTACTTTATAGCATTTGACAATTTAATTTAATTTTTTAAATAAAATTGAAAGGCCCCAAAATCTAACCCACACTGAAAATAAGAATATATCTAACTGCTATACCTTGTTCGATTTTAGGGCTTTAATAAAGCAAATGAAATAAACAAAATAACTAAATGAAGAAATAAACATGTTCAACATATTGAAGCATATTAAAAATCTTTTCTTAGTACCTAAGGGAAGGGCTGACAAAAATTAGTAAATATGAGGTGACTCAAAGTGTTTGTGGGCAATGGAATTAAAAGATAAAATTTAAAAATATAAACATTATTTCTTGACATGAGTTTCATCAAGGTCAAGTAACTTTGATAAGTGATAATACCAGCCTTTTAATCCATCCCCAAAGAACTGAGGAGCCTGAGAATGTAACTGTATTAATGCAGTCTTTTTACATTATTAACTGGAAAAAAATGAGTGGCCTTAAAGATTTTTTAAGATTAGAAAATAAAAAGAAGTCAGAAAAGCCAAATCAGGACCATGAGGTAGATAAAATAAATATGTAAATAAATAAACCTAGGAATACATTTAATCAATCAGATGAAAGAAAAGACTTCTACAAGAAAAACTACAAAACACTGAAGAAAAGCCGAACAGGACAAAGGAAAAGAAAATTCATGCTCATGAATTGGAATAATTAGCACACTAAAATAATCATAGTTCATAATGTGATCTAGCATTGTCATTTTCAAAAAATAGAAAAAACAATTCTAACATTTTCATGAAAGAACAACAACAAAAAAGAGCTCAAATAAATAGCCAAATAAATTTTAATAAAAGGAACAAAGCTGGAAGAATCATACTACCTAAACTTACAATATATGACAAGGCTATAGTAACTTAAACAGGATGGGATTGACATGAAAACAGACAATATTTATTTATATTTTCCTCATCACTTTGTATGATTTTCTTTTTTGTCCTACCTTTACATATTTTAGATCAGATTCTTCTGGAAATGTTACTCTTGGGATTAGTCTTCTTTGATATTACATAATTATTGCCCAGGCAATAAGGGAATTTGCACCTATAAATCCAGCTCACAAAAAATTTCTACCAATGCCTTAATTGTCCTGCACTTCTAATTTTTGGATATGATATGAGAAAGAAGTCAGTATTTTGAAAAAATTAGCATTATAAATCATTTTATTTTAATTGCTATTACGTTGGTCTTCCACATTTCCGGTCTGATAACTTTTAAGTAATTACAAAAGATTAAAATTTTGATGAAAGCCATTATTACAGTTCATGGTATGCTTTTACTAAGTCATCAGATGTGTTTAGCAGGTATTCAAGTGATTGCGGTTGCATATGTAAAAATAATGTTCTAAGTAACTTTAAGAAAAATTAGAATATTGTATAGCATATTACGCTCTAAAAAATGAAAGGTATTCAGCCAAATCATTGCTTCATTCAAATACCACTCACATTTTTGACATGGATTATAAAGAAACAATTTAAAGGAGTCAAGTTCTTCCTATAGTAGAAAACATAATGGTTCATATGTTGAAATTGGTGGGTTTGAACATAGTTTTTTTCCAAAAAGATTACTTGAATTTAAAAAATTGGCACTACAGATAAAATGATACAATGTAATATAATTCACTAGAAAGTAGGCTGCCAGCTCTTCCTGTACATTATATTTTTTATAGCTCTTTGAGAGCTTTAGAACTTTGTTTTATTCATGATTTTTTCTCTCTTAAGCCTATAAATATTTATTTAATTTTATTTTAAAAAGCATCATTGTTTATATCACAAGGAGAGTCGACTCCCGAATTAAGCCTAACGCCTACACTCCATGTTAGGAAGCTTTAGGATTTTTCCATTTGCCCAGATCTCACAGATTTTCGTCGTATGTTGAGACCAGGAATAGTAGTATTGTGATAAAACAATAAGATGCAAATTTTTTCTTGGGAAAAATTTAGTTTTAAATGCCAAATATTAATTAAAAGTTAAATCAATTTGTGTCTTTTATATTTGGCTTCTTCATTTTCTTTTGTTTCTACTTGCACAATTTTTAAAATTGTGGTTAAATACATATGACTTAAAATTTACCATCTGAATAATTTTTAATTGTACAGTCCAATGGTATTAAGTACATCCATACTGTTGTTCAGTCATCAATACCAGCAATCTCTAGAACTCTTTTCGTCTTGCAAAACTAAAATCATATACACATTAAATAAATAATTTCCATTCATCCCTCCCTTCAACTCCTGGTGAGAAGCATTGTACTTTAAAAACTGGTTTATATTTTTAATTAGTATGAATACATAATAGTTGTACATGTTATGAGGCACATGTGATACTCTGATACAAACAAATGTATTAATATATAATAATCAAATCAAGGTAATTGGAATATCCATAGCCTCGAGTATGTAATTTTTTCTTTTTTGTTAGAAGTGTTCCAATTCTGCTCTTTTGGTTATTTTGAAATACACAATAAAATATGAACGATATTTGCCCTATTGTGTCACAAAACACTGGATCATACTCATTTTAACTATATTTTTCTACCTGTTAATCATCCCTTGTTGCCGGGCGCGGTGGCTCAGGCCTGTAATCTCAGCACTTTGGGAGGCCCAGACGGGCGGATCACGAGGTCAGGAGATCGAGACCATCCTGGCTAACACTGTGAGAACCTGTCTCTACTAAAAAATACAAAAAAAAAAAAAAACTAGCCGGGCAAGGGGGCGGGCGCCTGTAGTCCCAGCTACTCGGGAGGCTGAGGCAGGAGAATGGCGTAAACCCGGGAGGCGGAGCTTGCAGTGAGCTGAGATCCGGCCACTGCACTCCAGCCCGGGCGACAGAGCGAGACTCCGTCTCAAAAAAAAAAAAAAAAAAAAAAAAATCATCCCTTGTCTGTCTCTCCCTTATCACTACCCTTCCCAGCCTCTGATAACTGTCATTCTACTCTATCTCTAGGTGTTCAATTTTTTGTTAGCTCCCACATATATGTAAGAAAATGTTATATTTGTTCTTTTCTATTTATGGCTTTTTTCACTTAACACAATGCCCTCCAGTTCTAACTCTGTTGTTGCAAATGAAGGGATCTCGTTCATTTTTTATGGCTGAATATGGTTTTATAATTTTATCTCATTCATTTTTATATTTCTGTTGTGTATATATGACAAATTTTCTTTGTCAAGTCATCTATTTATAGACACTTAGGTTGATTTCATACCTTGGCTATTATGAATAATGCTGCAATAAACATCAGGGTATACATACTTAATATAGTAATTTCTTTTTAAAAAATATATAGCTATCAGTAACACTGCTGGGTTATATAGTAGTTCTATTTTTAGTTTTTAAGGAAACCTTATGCTGTTCTTCATGTGGCTGTACCTATTCACACTCCCATTAATATTTTAAGAGGGATCCCCTTTCTCCACATTCTTGTCAGCATCTATTATTGCCTGTCTTTTCGATAAAAGTCATTTAACCTGGGTGAGAGGTTATCTCATTGTAGCTTCAATTTTTATATCTCTGATGATTTGTGATGTTGAGCATTTTTTATATATCTCTTGGTCATTTGTATGTCTTCTTGTGAGAAATTTCTATTCATATATTTTGCCTACTTTTAATTGAATTATTGTGTCTTTTTTTCTTTATTAAGTTGTTTGAAATCTATGTATACTCTGGTTATTAATCCCTTGTCAGATGTGTAGTTTGAAAAACTGAGTGTCCTCAATCTCATAAGACCATTTACTTTCTAGCTGTATAAATTTAACTACCCTAAGTAGCTCGTATATGCAGAATCATACAACATCTGCCTTTTTGTCACTGACATTTCACTTAGCATAATCTTCTTGTTTTATCAACGTGATATCGTATGTCAGAATATTTTTCTTCTTTTAATTTTAATATTTGTGGATACATAGAAGATGTGTGTGTATATATATATATATATGTATATATATGGCACATAGAATATTCTGATACAGGCATACAAGGTGCAATAGTCACATCAGAATAAATGAGATATCTATTACCTCAAGCATTTATCCTTTGTATTGCAAACAATGCATTGTATGTATATATTACATTTTGCTTATCCATCTTATCTACTAATGAATATTTAGGTTTTTTCCACCTTTTAGTTTCTGTTAATAAGGTAGAAATTAACATGTGTATACAAATACCTTGTAGAGATTATGCTTTTATTTATTTATTTATTTTTTGAGACAGAGTCTTGTTCTATGGCCCAGGCTGGAGTGCAGTGGTGCAGTTTCAGCTCACTGCAACCTCCGCCTCCCAGGTTCATGCGATTCTCCTGCCTCAACCTCCCAAGTAGCTGGGATCACAGGTGCCCGCCAACATGCCCTGCTAATTTTTGTATTTTTGGTAGACACACGTTTCACCATGTTGACCAGGCTGGTCTTGAACTCCTGACCTAAAGTGATCCACCCGTCTCGACCTCCCAAAGTGCTTGGGTTACAGGCATGAGCCACCGCACCTGGCTTTAAATCTTTTAACTATGTATACTCAGAAATGGAATTGTTGGATAATATAGTAATTCTATTTTCAAATTTTTGAGGAACCACGATACTGTTTTCCAAATTAGCTGCACCACTTTAGATTTCTACCAGTAATGCACAGGGTTCCCATTTCTCCGCACCCTCACCACCATTTGCTATTTTCTGTATATGTGTGTTTGTGTGCGTTTCACAGTAACCATAAGGGGTTTGAGGTGATATCAAATTATGTTTTTTATTTGCATTTTCCTAATAAGTGAAATTCAGTATCTTTTTATGTACTTATTGGCCATTTGTATATACTATTTGAAGAAATGTTTAAGGAGTTTTATATAAATTCTGAACATTAATTCCTTATCAGATAAATGATTTACAAATATTTTCTCCTATTTTGTGAATTGCTTTTGTCTCCATTAATAGTATCTTTGATAAAAACAATTGTTTAATTATCATGAAGTCACATTTGTTTATTTTTCTGCTTTTGTTGCTTATAGTTTTATGTTATAGTCAATAAATCATTGCCAAATTAAATATCATTAAGCTTTTGCCCCTTAGCTTTTTTCTTCTTAGAGGATTACAGCTTTAGCTCTTATGTTGAGGTATATGATCCCTTTTGAGTTAATTTTTTATATAGTAAGAGAGAAAGATTCAACATTATTCTTTTGCCTGTGAATAGTCGATATTTCCAGCTTTATTTGTTGAAAAGACTTTTTTCGCTATTAAATGATTTTAACATCTTTGTTGTATGTTATTTACTATATACTAGCGTCTATTTCTGATCTGTATTTTGTTCCGTTGGTCTATATTTATGTCTTGTTTATGTCAGTACCACACTATTTTGATTATTTATTTTAAATTGTAACCCCCGAAGAGTTGGAATAAAATTTGATAACATAATCCATATATAGATTATCTAGTAGTACTACAGTTTTTTATAACTAATCAATAAATAAAAACTATGTTCCTACTTATACAAAATATACAACATGTTTTTTACATTTTAGAATATTTGAAGCTGATATGTCTATTCTAATAAATACTCTTCATGCATCTCAAAATTATATTATGATGCTAAATACAATAAGGACATCAAGAATAATTTGGCAATTCTATAAAAACTTTTAATAATTATAATATACAACTTTAAAATAAAATAAAGCTTCTAGGAAGGATTATGTCGTAGTTAAACTGGCAGATGATGTGAATTATATTTGCTAGGAATTTAGATGACATATAGTATTACTATTACCAATTATACTATAATGTATAAAATGTGTTTCCTACTGTCAAAAACTACTATTCTTAATAAACAGTTAACAGAAACCTACTATATCGAATAGGGCCCTGAGTATTGATTGACAGTTTATCATAGTGGCTAAATCCAGGTTCTCTGGATCAAAATCCCCCCTCTTTTGTTTCATACTTGTGTGAACTTGGCACCTAACTTAGCTTCTGTGCCTCAGTTTCTTGTCTATAAAACAGTGATAATTTCACTTATCATAAATGGTTGTAATAAAATTAAAAAGAGTCTATAAGTTTTTTCGCATTTATGATAAAGACATACCCAAGACTCGGTAATTTACAAAGGAAAGAGGTTTAATTGACTCGCAGTTCCACATAACTGGGGAGGCCTCTTTCCTCCCAATCATGGTGGGAGGCAAAATATATGTCTTACATGGGGGTTGACAAGAGAGAAAAGGAGAACCAAGTGAAGGGGGTTTCCCCTTATAAAACCATCAGATCTTGCAAGGTTTATTCACTACCACAAGAACAGTATGGGGGGCACACCCCCATGAGTCAATTATTTCCCACTGTGTCCCTCCCACAACATGTGGGAATTATGGGAGCTACAATTAAAGATGAGATTTGTGTGGAGATACAGTCAAACCATATCATTCCACCTCTGGCCCCTCACAAATCTCAATCCCTCACATTTCAAAATCGGTCATGCCTTCCCAACAGTCCCCCAAAGTCTCAACTCATTTCAGCATTAACTCAAAGTCCATAGTCCATAGTCCATAGACCAAAGTCTCACCTGGGACAAGACAAGTCCCTTCTACCTATGTGCCTGTATAATCAAAAACAAATTACTTTCTAGATGCAATGCGGGTACAGGCATTGGGTAAATGAAGCCTTTCCAAATGGAAGAAATTGTCCAAAACTAAAGGGCTAAGGTCTCAGGCAACTTCAAATCCAACAGGAGAGTCAAATCTTAAACTTCAAAATGATCTCCTTTGATTCTATGTCTCATATCCAGGTTATGCTGATAGAAGAGGTGGGTTCCCATAGTCTTGAACAACTCCAGCCCTGTGGCTTTGCAGGGCTTTGCAGGGCTTTGCAGGGCTTTGTAAAGGGAAAGAGGGAGGCTTTGCAGTCTCCCTCCCAGCTTCTTTCACAGATTGGAGTTGAGTGGCTGTGGATTTTCCAGGTGCATGGTGCAAGCTGTCAGTAGATCTACCAATCTGGGGTCTGGAGGACTGTGGTCATCTTCTGACAGCTCTTCTAGGCAGTACCCCAGTGGAAAATCTGTGTGGGGACTTCAACCCCACATTTCCCTTTCACATTACCCTAGTAGATGTTTTCCATGACATCCCCACCCTTGCATCAAACTTCCGCGTGGGCATCCAGGCATTTTCACACATCCTCTGAAACCTAGGCAGAGATTTCCAAGCCTCAATTCTTGACTTTTCTGAACCTGCAAACTCAACACCATGTGGAATCTACCAAGGCTTTGGGCTTGCACCCTCTGAAGCCATGGTCCCAACTGTCCCTTGACCCCTTTTAGTCCTGGCTAGAGTGATTGAGACACAGGGCATCAAGTCCCTCGGCTGCTCACAGCAGAGTGGTCCTGGGCCCAGCCCCTGAAACCATTTTTGCCTGCTAGGCCTCTGGGCCTGAGATGGGAGTGGCTGCCACAGAGGTCTCTGACATGCCCCGGAGACATTTTTCCCATCTTGGCAATTAACATTTGACTTGTCATTACTTATGCAAATTTCTGCAGCCAGCTTGAATTTCTGCTCAGAATATGGGTTTTTCTTTTCTATTACAGCATCAGGCTGCAAATTTTCTGAACTTCTATGCTGTGTTTCCCTTTAGAACTGAATGCTTTTAATAGCACCCAAGTCACTTCTTGAATGCTTTGCTGCTTAGAAATTTCTTCTGTCAGATACCTTAAATCATTTTCTTTAAGTTCAAAGTTTCACAAATCTCTAGGACATGGGCAAAATGCCACCTCTCTCTTTACTAAAATATAGCAAGAGTCGTCTCTACTCCAGTTCCCAACAAATTCCTCATGTCTATCTGAGACCACCACAGCTTGGATTTAATTGTCTATCTCATTATCAGCATTTTGGTCAAAAACATTCAATAAGTCCCTAGGAAGTTCTAAACTTCCTCACATTTTCCAGGCTTTTTCTAAGTCATTCCCACTCTCCCAACCTGTTACCCAGTTTCAAAGTTGGTTCCTCATTTTCAGGTATCTTTACAGTAGCACTCCTCTCTACTGGTACCAGTTTATGCATTTGTCCATTTTCATGCTGCTGATAAAGTCATACTAAAGACTTGATAGTTTATAAAGGAAAGAGGTTTAATTGACTCATAGTTCCAAGTGGCTGGGAGGCCTCACATTCATGGTGGAAGGTAAGATACGCATCTTACATGGAAGCAGAAAAGAGAGAGAATGAGAACCAAGTGGAAGGGATTTTCCCTTATAAAACCATCAGATCTTGCAAGACTTACTCACTACCATGAGAACAGTATGAAGGAAACAGACCTGATGATTGAATTATCTTCCAACGTGTCCCTCCCACAACACATGAGAATTATGGGAGCTACAATTAAAGAAGAGATTTGGGTGGGGACACAGCCAAATCATATGAAATAGTATATCTATATCTATACCTATACCTATACCTATATATATATATATAGATATACTCTATATAGCTATATATAGATATAGATATACACACATTTAGAATATTTTATAGTTCATAATAGCCACACAATGAATGTTAGTTAAATATATAATTCATTAAGGCAGAGATTTATTAATGCATAGTTTCTATAATCATCACCCTCTATAAATTCTTACATAAAATTCTAGTACCTTAATATTCTTGTTGACAAATGAAGCTCTTATGTCTTTTTTCTGTTGTTCGTGCTTGGTCAATATTAGATGAAAAATGTCTTATATCATTCTTCAGTACGGTGATATCAAAAGTTTGGCATCTGACTAGATTAAAACATTTTGTGCTATAAAATATATTTGATGAATACCCTAATAATTTTCTAGTATGTCTTGAATCAAAAGCCTTTAAAATATATGAAAATTGATTTAAAATGATATTCTACTTGATCAATTAAAAGTGACACTTTGAAATTTCATTTGGATAAAATATTTTACGTGATCACATCAAGATAAATGAATTAAATATGTGCTCAGCGTCTGCAAACTTTCTATTTTTAATTTTACTTAGTAAGTGGAAAGGAATACATAAAATGAGCAGGTTATATATTTATGTTAGTCTGTATATTTTCAGAGAGCAATAAAATAGGTAAGTCTGATTTAAGCTATTATTACTATAACACCATGGAATTATACATATCTTTTGATTATTATACAGTAAGCAAAGAACATGGATTTTTTAAATATTTCAAAAAACTCTCATCATGTCACATTTATTTTAGAAGTCAAACATGCCTCTATGAAAAAGAAACAATATAATTTAGTCACAAGCTGAATTTATACTAGTTAAAAGGACTCTCAGATCATCCCTGCTAGTTTGAATCCACCTAAAGAAAGACAGTCCAACATCATGCCGTAGTGTTTTGACAGGGATGCTGTAATGTGGAAGATGTTTTTCAAAGCCCTTTCAACAATGTAAAACGCAATATTTTATTATAATCAGTGAGACAGGTATCCTTGACACATTGTACCTGAGAATCTCTCTTTCCTGAATTTTAATTCTTATAATGAGCTAGGGAATAGGGTTATAATATAACTGGGTGAGTGAAATAAAATTGTAGAAACATAAAATATTCCTATATTGTTTAATGGATATAGATATGTTTTAATTATAAATAAAAATATTACATTTAAAATAGTTCCTCAGTATCCAGTAGGGATTGGTTCCAGACCCGTGTAGGTATCAAAATCCACAGATGCTCAACTTTTTTGAGCATCTAAAATGGAATAGTACTTGCATATAACCTACAAATATTCTCTCCTATACTTAAACCATCTCTAGATTAATTATAATACCCAAAACAATATAAATGCCATGTAAATAGATGTTATCCTGTATTGTTTTTAAAATTGTATTCTATTTTCTTGTATTTTTTATTATCTTTGTTTTTTTATACTTTTAATCCACAGTTGCTGGTTGGTTGAGTCCATGGATGTGGAACCCAGAAAAATGCAGGGCCAACTGTATATATGCTACACTTGTTTACTTAATCCATTCAATAACTGTAGTCTTCAGAGATCAGGTTATGAAAATTATTTACACGGGCAGCAGCATGGGAACGAATGTGTTTTAGCCATTATCTTTCACACTTGTATGTCTTTAGGAGAAATTATCTGATAAATCTAGCTTGAGTGTTATATCCACTACTTGGATAGAAGAGGGCAGGACACCTAGTTTATAGAATCACAAATGTTATATACAATAAATAAGAGATAATTTCCACAAAGTTAATTAGAGTTATTTTAGAGAGGGCAAATGGATTCTGTATAAGAAAATAAGCACACAAATGACAACAAATCATCACTAAAACTTCTCAGCTTGACTATAAATTTAAAAACCATAAGTAAAATATATGACTGATATATAACTATCCAAAATAAACATAAATATACAGAACCCCACCACCATACTTGACAGACTGAATATTAATACTTTAATAATATTCAAGGGCTTTTTGCATCTAATTAACTAGTCTCTTGAATATCTTCCAGTCCAATTTCATTGTCAATCTACGAAGAATTACTAAAAAATTTAATCTTGGAGTAATTTTAGAAATAGAGATAATTGTTAAGATATAGGAAAGTCAAATAAACATGGCCAGCTCAAAAAAATATTAATTGAGTTTTTTATTACTCCATGGTCACTAAGGCTAATGTCCCTGAAATAAACATCAATCGTCCTTTTGGTTGGTTGAAATTTCCGTTTCTCAGACACTGGCAAATTCTTAATTATTCATACTTCTAGTAATGAGTATTATCATAAGTTTACACATTGTATTTTGGTTATTTCAATGGGAGAGTGGGAAGGGACAAATCAGGGATTGTTAGTTATTATAAAAATCTTTTCAAAAGTACTTTAGATCTATTTTATCAAACACTGGATCCCTGCAATCTTTCATATTATCCGTTTTTAAATATTTTTTCCTTTAGTTATCTTTACATTTTATTGACTATTTTCATTTCATATTTAGTAATCATTATTGTAAAAAGTTAAGCAATACAGATTGTATGCAACAGAAAAAATAACTTTCTTTTTACCTCCTTTAATAACATTCCTTAGCTTTAGGTACATTTATTATATATATTATGTATTACACTTTTTCATAATATCTCCACTTAAACTCCCAAATATCCATATATATGGGTATGCTTGTGTCCTTCTGTGTGAGTGCATAGAGAGAGAGGATAGAAAGGGAGGAGGAAACAGAGAAAAAGAAGGAGATTTTTTTTCTTTATAGGTAGGAAATTCTATAATATTAGTTTGCAACATTTTAATTCAATACATCATGAACCATGTTCTGAGCTAATATGCAGAGCTAACTAATTGTTAGTAACTGCTTAATGCATAAAAATAAGAATACATTATATGTTTCTTTTCCTTATGATATCTTATGGTATACATAAGGTTAACAATTTTATACTATTTTATTCTGCAAAACAAATATTGCTATGATAAACATTTTACCAAGAAATCTCTATATGCTATTGCTTTTATTTTGGTAGGGAAAAGGTTTTAAAGTATAATTGCATACTAAATGGGTAGAAACTTTTAAATTTTGGTTGAAATTAACAGACAAATTTTGTAAAATTTTAAAAGTTTTCTATCTTACCAGAAATAAAGAGTGTAATCATTTCTCCATATCTTTGCAGTCACTATATTTCATCAGCATTTTTTTGCCCATCTAATTTCTGAATAATTGTATTGTATTATAATATAGTCTTAGACAGCATTGCCTATCATGCTTATTAAATCTGCTAAAACATAAAAATGTAAAACGTAACAATGTAAAACATAAACCCTCATTTTCCAATACACTAAGCCAATAATTACTATCGTTAAAATTGTCTTTTAGGTTAGAATTCAAGGATAGATTTTACTTTCCAGAACTCATTTTAAAAATCAACACCAATTATGTAAGTACTAAAACAGTTTTTTCCTTGACTGTCAGTGCAAGGTTTTTTCAGCTGTAGAATGGGTTAAGAGATTTCCTGTATCCTGTGGAGACCAGGAACAAGATTTAAAGAGAGGAACACTTGGGGGACATAAGAGAAAGTCCAGATAAGTGGTAGAAGCATAACAGGTGTATTCTACATGTACACAGATGTGCCAACAGACAAATAAGGTGAGATCATGAAAGCATAACAGAAGACCCTGAAAGCTTATCAGACAGACACCATCTAAAACTTCTTTCCAGATATCCTTTGTAATATCAAGAAACAAATATAAAAAAGAGAGAGAGAGAGAGAGAGAGATTAAAGCATGATCATTGGTGTAGGTGTATATGGCAAAAGAATGAACGCTTAGCTAGTGCAATTGTGGATTCTGCAGCAGAACTCCAGAACTCAAAAAGACTTCAAAAAACAAGAGACACTCACCTAAGGCAATTTTTAATTTTGGACAGAAAGGAAGACGGAAAAGCTTCTACTGAAATCAGAGTAAAATTTTATACCCTGGTCATTAATAATAAGAGGAAAATTCAATTTCTGGAATGGGATTCAAAGACAGGAATCCGTTTTGTGCCAACTGAAGAATTATGTTCTGCGTTAAATACAGAACGAGTGTGCCTTATGTTTAGCAAAGTGTGCTCCCCAGGAGCACACTTAAAGTAATTTAAAATAGAATAAGTAGCAAGAAATTAACTTAAATGAGTTATTCACATAGTGCCATCTGCTGAACAATTCCAACAACGAGAAATTCAGGTAAGAAGAAAACTTATATGATCTGTTGACTTTTCTAATATAGGACAGTTTGTGATGTATTCGTAAGAAAGTAACAAAATATTTAGGAATATTTCTGTGCTATACAAATAAGAGTCTCAAAGCTGTTTTGGTGAAAAGTATTATTTTGATTTTTTTAAAATCACATTTGGGAACCTATTATTTTGAATAAACTAAAGTTGCATTATTCTCCTATAATATTGTTTTCTTCACTAACCACACCAAAACAATCTCCTGAAATTATTATCTTCAGTCTTCAATTTCATTAGCTTTTCTATGTGTACCTAATATAGTCATATAAATTCCACAAGATTATTGTGTTATAAACAAAAGAATACATATAATTTCAACAAGGTATATAATTAACGCTTAATTGGAGAGAAAAGTTAGGCAAATGTAAAATGTCAGCTAAATAATAACTTAGAGATTAAGAGGAAAAATATAAGTGCCAACTGAAATTAAAGTGGAAGTGTTTAAAACAATCAGAGAGCTTTAAATCTCTGTCACATATGCATATTCCAAGAAAACCGATGAAAACCCTGAGTTAATATTGGGTAGTAAAAGAATGCATGAACCCTAATAGACATGTACAGAACTCTCCACCCCAAATCAACAGAATATATACATTCTTCTCAGCACCACATCGCACTTATTCCAAAATTGACCACATAGTTGGAAGTAAAGCACTCCTCAGCAAGTGTAAAAGAATAGAAATCACAACCAACTGTCTCTCAGACCACAGTGCAATCAAATTAGAACTCAGGATTAAGAAAGTCACTCAAAACCGCTCAACTGCATGGAAACTGAACAACCTGCTCCTGAATGACTACTGGTTACATAACGAAATGAAGGCAGAAATAAAGATGTTCTTTGAAACCAATGGGAGCAAAAACACAACATACCGGAATCTCTGGAACACATTTAAAGCAGTGTGTAGAGGGAATTTTATATCGCTAAATGCCCACAAGAGAAAGCAGGAAAGATCTAAAATCAACACTAACATCACAATTAAAAGACCTAGAGAAGCAAGAGAAAACACATTCAAAAGCTAGCAGAAGGCAAGAAATAACTAAGATCAGAGCAGAACTGAAGGAGATAGAGACACAAAAAAACCCTTCAAAAAAATCAATGAATCCAGGAGCTGGTTTTTTGAAAAGATCAACAAAATTGATAGACCGCTAGCAAGACTAATAAAAAAGAAAATAGAAGAATCAAATAGACCAAATAGAAGCAATAAAAAATGATAAAGGGGATATCACCACCGATCCCCCAGAAACACAAACTACCATCAGAGAATACTATAAA
>NW_016811527.1:134785-208165 GCF_001698545.2 Rhinopithecus bieti | reverse complement strand
AAGATATGTATCTAAGGAAAACATTATTGTGATGTTTGAAAGTAAAGCATTTACACTGTGAATGGCAGATAAAAGTGGCAAAGCTTGTTACTTATTTCTATTAAATTGCCTCAGCAAATGTAAACACTATTACTTCTGCTATTTCTTTTAAATCTCTTGAGCTATATAAACACTTAATTACACAGATACTGCCTTATATAAAAGATTAATCTGTCTTGCTTTGGTTACTGTGATTTTTAAAAACTGTAACATTGTATTTATTTATTTTTCTTTTAATATTTACAATGTATTTTCTACTCTGCAGACATAAGGATGTGTTTAGATATGTATTTTTGGCATAATGTGTCAACATATTTGCCTATTAATATTCACTTAATTCTTACTGCTCCTGATATTTGAAGTGTTAATTATGCCTACAAGGCTGCTTTGTTGTATCAATTACATCCTAATGTATATCTCCAGTTCTCTGATTATAGCTTCTTAAAACTCTCAAAGTTCCAAATATTATAACCTGACAATCTAACCTCCTTCTTCAATCCACAATTTGTTTTCTTATTTCATTTTTTAAATTTATTTATTTTACTTTAATTTCTTTAGGGTACAAGTAGTTTTCTGTTACATGGATCAATTATATAGTTGCGGATTCTGACATTTTAGTGCATCTATCACCTGACTAGAGCACATTGTACCTAATGTGTAGCTTTTTGTCCCTGGCCCCCTTCTCACCCTCCCCTTTATGAATCTATAAAGTCCATTGTATTACTCGTCATGCTGCTGTGTACTCATAACTTAGCTTCCACTTATAAATGGGAACATAGTTTTTGGATTTCTGTGCCTGTGTTACTTCACTTGGAATAATGACCTCCAGCTTCATCCAAGTTGCTGCGAAAACCATTGTTTTATTCCTTTTAATGGTTGAGTATTATTTCACGGTGTATATATGCCACTTTTTCTTTACCCACTTATTAGCCAATGGGCTAATTGGTTGGTTCCATGTCTATTCACTTGTGAATTGTGCTTCTCTAAACATATGTGTGCAGATATCTTTTTCATATGACTTATTTTCCTTAGAGTGATATCCAGTAGTGAAATTGCTGGATTGAATGCTAGTTCTACTTTTAATTTTTTAAGGAATCTCCACACTCTTTTCCATAGAGGTTGTACTTATTTACATTCCCATCAAAAGTGTTTAAGTGTTGCCTTTTCTGCGTGTCCATGGCAATATCTAATGTTTTTTGACTTTTTAATAATGGTTATTCTTGCAGAAGTGAGGTGTGATTTTAATTTGCATTTCCCTGATTAGTGAAGTTGAACAATTTTCATATGTTTGTTGACCATTTACCTTTTTTTGAGAAATGTTTATTCAAGTTTTATGCACTTTTATTCGAATTATTTGTGGGTTTTTTGGTGATTTTTTTGAGTTTTTTATAGATTCTCCATACTAGTCCTTTGTCAGATATGTAGTTTGCAAATATTTTGTCCCATTCGGTGGCTTGTCTGTTTACTCTGTTGACTATTTCTTTTGCTGTGCAGAAACTTTTTAGTTTAACCATTAGTCTCATTTATTTATTTTTGTTTCTGTTGCACTTACTTTGAGCATCTTAGTCATGAATTATTTGCTTACGCCAATTTCTAGAAGAGTTTTCTCAATGTTGTCATCTAGAATTTTTATGGTTTCACATATTAGATTTAACTCTGATCCATCTTGCATTGATGTTTGTATATGATAAGAGATAGAGATCCAGTTTCACTCTTTGACACGTGGTTTGCCAGTTTCCCAGCACTATTTATTAAGTAGAGTTCCCATTTCTCAATATATGCTTTTGTAAGCTTTGCCAAAGATCAGGTGGTTGTACTTATTTGCCTTAATTTCTGTGTTCTCCATTCTGTTCCATTGGTCAATGTGTCTACTTTTATATCAGCATCATGTTGTTTTGGTAACCAGTCTTGTAATATAATTTGAAGTCTGGTAATCTAATGTATCCAGATTTGTACATTTTGCTTAAGATTGCTTTGGTTATTTGGATTCTTTTGTGGTTCCATGTGAATTTTAGGATTGTTTTTCTAATTCTCTGAAAAATGATGTTGGTATTTTGATGGAAATCGCATTGAATCTATAGATTACTTTGGGCAGCATGATCACTTTCACAGTATTGATTCTTCCAATCTGTGATTCTTCCAATTCTGAAAGAATTGTATATTTCCAGGAATTTGTCCATTTCCTCTAGGTTTTCTAGTTTGTGCACAGAAAGACGTTCATAGAAGTCTCAAATGGTTTTTTTGTCAAATGTAATGTCTTCAGTTATATTTCTAATTGAGATTATTTGGGTCTTCTCTCTTCTTGACTAATCTAGCTAATGGTGTATCAATTTCTTTTTTTAAAGAACTAGCTTTTTCTTTCATTGACCTTATTTTTTTGTGTTTGTTTGTTTGAATTTCATTTACTTCTGCTCTAATCTTTGGTATTTCTTCTACCTTTAGGTTTAGTTTGTTCTAGTTTTTTCCAATTCCTTGAGGTGTGACATTGAGTTGTCAATTTGTATTATTTCAGATTTTTTGACGCAGGCATTTAGCACTATAAACTATCCTCTTAGCACTGTTTTTTGCTGTATTCTAGAGGTTTTATAACTTGTCTATTTATTATTCAATTAGAAGAATTTTTCAATATCCTTCTTGATTTCATTGTTAACCCAGATATCAATACGAAGCAGATAATTTAATTTCTATCTATTTTCATAGTTTTAGGGGTTCCTTTTGGAGTTGATAGCTAGTTTTATTCCTGTTTTCTGAGAAGATACTTGATATGATTTCATATTTTTAAAAATGTGTTGAGTCTTGTTTTGTAGCCTATTATATGATCTATCTTGGAGAATGTTTCATGTGCTGATGAGAAGATTCTATATTCTTCAGATCCTGGGTAGAATGTTCTGTAAATATTAAGTCCACTTTTTCTAGCTCGTCATTTAAGTCCATTGTTTTTCTCGTGACTTTCTCTCTCAGAGGTCTGTCTAGTGCTGTCACTGGTGTGTTGAAGTCTCCCGCTATTACTGTTTTGCTGCCTATCTCATTAATTAGGTACAGTAGTAATTATTTTATGAATGTAAAAACTCCAGTGTTAGGTACATATACCTTTAAGATTGTAAAATCTTCTTGTTGGATTGATATTTTTTATCATTATATAGTGATCATCTTTGTCTTTTTTACTGTTGTTGCTTTGAAGTCTGTTTTGTCTAACATAAGAGTAGCTATTCCTCCTTGCTTTTATTTATATTTGTATGAAATGCCCTTTTTCACAATTTTACCTTGAATTTCTATTAATCCTTCTGTGTTTAGTGAGTTTCTTGAAAGCAGGAGATATTTGGATTTTGACATTTTATCCATTCCAAAATTTTGTATCTTTTAAGTGAAATGTTTAGGCCATTTGCTTTCAATGCAATTATTGAGATATGAGGCACTGTTCTGTTTTTTTAGTGATTGTTACCTAGTTGTTTTCTTTTTATTTTTTCTTACTGTGTTATTGTTTTATAGGCCTGTGAGTTTTATACTTTTAAAAGGTTTTGTTTTGCTGTGTATCAGGCTTTTGTTTCAAGTTTTAGAACTCCTTTTAGCATTTCTGCTTTTTCTTCTTCTTCTTCTTCTTTTTTTTTTTTTTTTTTTTTTCCTACATCACTCTGTCACCCAGGGTGGAGTTCAGTGGTGCTATTTTGACTCACTGTAATCTCCGCCTCCTGGGTTCAAGCGAGTCTCTTGCCTCAGCCTCCCGAGTAGCTAGGGAGGCTGCACGCCACCACATCCGGCTAATTTTTGTATTTTTAGTAGAGATGGGTTTTCATAGTGTTGGCCAGGCTGTTCTCAAATTCCTGACCTCAAGTTTTCCACCCGCCTTGACCTCCCAAAGTGCTGGGATTACAGGTGTGGGCCACCATGCCCAGCCTAGCATTTCTCATAGTGTGCTGCTTTGACCGTGACAAATTCCCTCAACGTGTGTTTGTCTGATAATGACTTTATTTCTTCATTTATAAAACTTAGTTTTTCAGAATACACAATTTTTGGCTAAGAGTTGTTCTGTTTAAAGAGGTTGAAAATAAGACCCCAATTCTTTCTGGCTTGTAAGATTTTTGCTAATAAATCTGCTATTAGTCTGATAGGTTTTCCTTTGTAGGTTATCTGATGCTTTTGTTTTACTGCTTTTAGAATTTTTGCCTTCATGTTGACTTTAGATAGCCTAATGACTGTATGCCTTGGTGAAGACCTTATTTTATTTATTTATTTGTTTGTTTGTTTGCTTGTTTTTTAAGGTGAAGTCTCACTCTGTCACCCAGACTGATGGGAAATAATTGGATCATGGAGGTGGTTTCTAATGATTTAGCATCCTCCCCCTAATGTTTTCTTGTGGTAGAGTTCTTACAAGATCTGGTTGTTTGAAAGTGTGTAGAACCTCCCCCTTCACTATCTCTTTCTCTTGCTGGCCATGTGAAAATGTGCTTGCTTCCCCTTCACCTTCTGCCATGACAGTAAGTTTCCTGAGGCCTCCCCAGAACCACCTGCACTGCCTGCAGAGTCATGTGCTAATTAAACCTCATATCTTTGTAAATTACCCAGTCTCAGGTCTGTCTTTAGAGCAGTGTGAGAATACTCTAATGCAATGGTTTTCTCATATACTGGTGGTAGTAACAAACAATGTGTGAAAAAGTTTACTATCCCCTATCAGATTGAAATGATTGAGATCTCTGAAAGCTTAATCTCATTCTCCTGTGGTTTGCCCACTTTTGTTTATTTATTTTCCCCAGTTTGAAGATTCTGGCTTCAGGCCAGTAGGGGAAATTGTCTCTGAGTAGGTACTGGGGGTGACTAAAGCAGGTGTGTAAATGAAGTCCCAGCCTTGACAGAGATGGCTGGAATAGCTGTTAGTGAATTGCGCTGAAGCCTTAGTAGGGGGAAGAGTTGGAGCCACCTCAGCTCCCCTGTCAGATCTGCAGGAAAGTTATCGACCTCTCAGACATGTTCCTGTCTCAGAACTCTTGCTGTTTAGATCAGAAAGGCACCTCTTTTCATCTAAAGTAATGTTGGTGTTCCAAATAGAGATGAATTGTGACTCTGTTTCTCATGAAAGCCTGAACCTCGAGGGTACTCCTCCTGTGTGGATGCAGTCACACGGATGTGTTCCAGAAAGGCTGTCTATAATTGAAATTGTGCCAACTTTCTATGGCAGAAGCCCCAACTGTGCCTACAGTGGTGGACAAGGTGGAAAAGACTTCCTCTTCAAGACCCTTTATGCACACAAGGGCTGTCTGCCTGTTGAAACAGAGCTGAAGACTTTCCCTGCTGAACCCAGCACTTAATCTTTGCCTCTGCTGAAGGAAGCTTTCCACCAGTAGATGAATCTGGTGGTCAAGGCCTGCCATCTAAATTCTTTTGTCCCACTGGGTGTTCTTTTGATAGGGTGCACTCCACCTAGGAACAGGAGTCTCTGGGATCCACACTACTGTAGTGTTTTTGCTTATCTGGGTCTAGCTGCCCAGTGAGGTTGCCGCACTCCAGGCTGCCATTGGTGAATGTCTGCAAGGAATCCAGTGATGTGACCCGTCCTCAAGTTTCCCAGCAATGGGTAGCAGCCCCAGCTGTAATGGAGTGGCAGGGGAGTGACACAGCCTCTGTGAAATTCTTTGGTTATTGATAGACTTAGTGTGTTGCTTTCTTGAATGCTGATTATAGTAGTAATAAACTGATCATATGTACAGACTCAGGACCTTCCAGTTAGCCAGAGTGGAGCAGGTGGTGGTGATAGGTGAGATTGTGCAGCTGTTTTCTCTTCCTTGGGCACAGTGTTATTTTATCAGGAGATACCATAATGAATTGTTTTGGTTGTCTTCCATCCAGGCTTGCAAAAGAACACTAGCTGTGGTAGTAGCCATGGGATTTTTGCTTGTCTTACATTACTCAGACTGGGTACTCTGGTCTCTCAGGCAATTGGGTTGGAGGTGGCGGGCGGGTGGGTGTAGCTCCCAAGGGATTCTGTCCTTTGTGTTAAGCTATCAGGGTGGGTGGTGGGAAAAAGCCAGGAGGGGACTCTATAGGGTGGATTTGCACTCTGAGTCTCTTTGTGCAGGACAAGCAGCAGCACCTCTGGGTGTTGGGGGATGGGAGTTTGTCTCAGACCACTGAGTTGATGTTCCAGAGAAAAGCATTGCTGCCTCTACTGCACAGAAGAGTTTGTGCAGGGAGTGAGGAGTAGCAGGCCATGGTAAGTCCCACAGTTATAATGCACTTGGAGAAGGAGATCCACTCCTACAGTTTTCCACTGTCAGCAGCAAGCTGAGTTCCATTCAGCCTATAATCAGAACTTGCTACTACTGCTGGGAGTCACAAGCTTTCCCTGCAAGATTCAGACCACAACTTTCACGTCACGCCCCTCCCTGTCTGCTGCAAAGTTGGGCCACCTGCTCTTGTACTCAAGATGCCTGAACTCACAGTTCCTGCACTCATGCCTTCTGCACTTGCAGCCCACTTTTCACTCTCCCCAACCCTGGCGTGGCCAAGTGAGTTCTTCCCCACCCAGAGTTATATCATGAATTCCATTGTGAGATTCTTTCAACCTATGACAACCACTGAACTATTTTGCTGTCCTCTGCAGGATCCCCATGACAGAAACAGTAAGGAATGGCTGTCCTTGGCCATTTGGGATTTGGGAGTACATGCAAGGTTCTTTCCACCGTTGCTCCTACTTTTATATCACGTCACCCTCTGCAAGTCGGTTCCTGAACTGGGTGGGGTTAGGACCTTCTCCCATGTTCTGGACTTTCAGGGTCCTTCATCAGCATATGTATCCCAGAAGGAAACTCTTTTTTTTCTTATACTCTTGGGACTTGCAGCCCTTCGTATGACTCACAGTGTAGGCTACAACCACCTCCTTCCTTTAAAGGGTCCGTAGATTTCTTTGGTTTTACTGTGAAGTTCCTGTGTCCTTTCTTGAAAAAAAGTTCAGAATGTGAACCTCTACACAGTATTTTGCCCTTTCAAGTGAGAGAGGTATGCTAACAATGCCTCTACTCCACCACCTTGGGGAAAATACAGACCCCAATATGTGGGTTTAACTTAGGGAGCATTCTAGATGAGAAGCACAATCTGAAAAGGATCAGAAACAAAGAGTTTGACAGATACAGAGGCACGTGAGTGCAATTTGGCTGAATTGTAAAATCTGGCGTGGCTTCAACTGATGCTGGACAGGAGTTATAAGCCAGAGTATGTCACACTTCAAATGTTACTGCATTTAATATTTTCTGCACTCCAGCCTGGGTAACAGAGTGAGTGATTTCTAATTTTTGTTTCTCCTGTCAGTTATCTGATCCAAGTAATATATTAGTAACTAATTTCTTTTCATATGAGTGTAGCAAAGACTTTGCTTATATTATATCATGTATAGGCCTTGAAATTATTGCTTTTTTTTTTTTTTTTTTAGATGGATTCTCACTCTGTCACCCAGGCTGGAGTGGCTGGAGTGCAGTGGTGCGATCTCAGCTCACTGCAAACGCTGCCTCCAGTGTTCAAATGATCCTCCTGCCTCAGCCTCCTGAGTAGCCGGGATTCCAGGCATGCACCACCACTCCCAGCTAAATTCTGTATTTTCAATAAAGACAGAGTTTCACCATGTTGGTCAGGCTGGTCATAAACTCCTGACCTTGTGATGCACCCACCTCAGCTTCCCAAAGTGCTGGGATTACAGGCATAAGCCACTGTGCCCGGCCAAAATTATTACTCTTATAAGAATACTTTCATAAATCTCATTTCCTCAGGCATATTGGTGGTTAAATAAGGAGTCTTACAAAAAACAATAAATGTACTTTAGAGTTATTGTAGTGTTCACAATTGTGACAAAAGTAATTTTAATCTGATAAAATGTTAAAAGAATTGAAAACGCGTAAACCATTTGGAGCAGTACTTATAAGCACCCAGTGTATGTTAACTATTAGTAGTAGTTGTATTCTAAATACATTATTTCTATTCCTTCTAATAATCTATTACTGGATTTCTACAAAAATTTTTGTCTTCAGCAACCACCAAGAAAGAAACAACTGTTTTGTTATCTTATTGATAAGGTACAGAGAGATAAAGAATGGTCACCTGAGAAGTAAGGTGTCAGTCTTACCAATATTTGGAGATAAATCAAAATTGTATTATTAGAATCAATATTATTCTCCGTAGGTTTTTTGAAAACTAAAAGGAAACTATGTGAAAGTACAAAGGCATACATGGGAAGGGGCTAATGGTACGTGGAGTGACTCCAACTGATTCCACCTTTAGAGCTACAGCCTTGCCTTTTCCTTCTTAAAAATACTCCTTAAGCCGAGCTTATGAGGCTCACAGCAGGCGGCAACTCTGTCTGCCTAATGCTTCCCAAGGGTTCAGTTGAGTTTAATTAGTGCCTTTGAGTGGTGATGGTACTTTGCATGGAAAAAGAAAAAAGTTGTTAAATCAATCCCTAATACTTTTTAAAGTTACCACCTTTTCAAACTATGGAAAGGAAACCCAGACTAGTAATTCAGAATAATGATTTTTTTCAAAGAGATTGTTTGAAAAAGAAAGTATTCTTGTGTTTAAAGAGTCACATTACTGCCCACTATAAGTTTTATTTACATATTTCTTTCTGCACATATTGACTAAGCATCTGACAAAAATTACTTCTTATCTCTTATCATCTCAAAGAGCTTATAAACAATGAAAAGAGTAGTATTTATATATAAACGGTCACAAAATAAAACACATTACGTTGCACTCAAATAACAATTATAAAACCAATATATGTAGTAAAATTCAAATATAAAATTAAAATATCACTGTTATAGTAGTTATAATAAAATAATTATAGATACATAAATACAAGTATAAATCATTAATGTAAGTTACTATTTTATGCGTTTTTTAATGGTCAGAGACATGTCTTTGATGTCTCTGATCAGTTAAAACACATTTAAAGTCATCATTTAAGTTCATTTAACACATTTAAGTTTACTTAAAGACATCTTATTCATTTACATTTCATTTATTGTTGTTGATTATACTTTCTTGATGGCTTTGAACATTTGGGCAAGGTTTATTCTACTACAAATGCATTTGTTTTTATTGTTGCATAACAAAAGTAGTGGTTTTGAACAGCACACATCTGTTATACTGCAGTTTTTGTGGGTCAAGAGTCCATGCATGAGTTACTTTGGTCCTCTTCTTTGGTCTCCTCAGGTTGAAATGAAAGTGGCAATTATTTCTTTCTGAAGCTTAGAGTTCTCTTCCCTGCTCATGTGGTTATTGACTCCATTTTCTTGCTGGCTGATATCTGAGGGCTACTCTTAAGTCTGAGAGGTTGCTCCCAGTTCTTTACTATATGTCACTCTCACAGGCTCCCTCAGAACATGGCAGCTTCCTTCTTCAAGGTCAACAGAGAAATCTCTTTCCAGCCACCTAAGAAATTATCAGTATAATGACTACCCCAATACTTTTGCCAAATTTAATTGGTTTGATATAGACATATGCTTAGCTATTACATAGAGGAAGGGAATTATGTAAGGACATCACTCGTTGGATGTAATCTTGAATTCTGCTTACTGTGGTGGATGACATAATAATGTATTTTATCTCTCTTTTCTTTATAAGGATTCTGGTTTTGATTTGTAAAAATCTCAGAAAGTAAAGATTGTAAATTTTGTAAATTATTTTCACTTTTAATCTAGCATTTGCTTTATTATTTATTATTATTTTTGACCTCCAAATGCTTTCATTATTAAACATCCTAATAGGTTTTATAGGTTTTGTTTTTGGTATGATGTTCAGAAAGCTTCATTTGCCACCAATGGATTATAGTCATCTGACACCTTACTTATAAACATAGTTTCCAGTATTATTGTTTCTTGATGTACTTGTATAAGATACAAATATATTGTTATCTAACATCCTATTGCTCTGAGATATGGAAAAAATTTCCAAATAGGATATGTGTGCAGATGGAAAAAAAAAAAAACTAAATAGATAACAAAATTTTACATTTAAACCATAATAATCATATTAAATGTAAATTGTTGAAGCCATGCATAATAAAAGGAGAGATTACCAGGTTTGCCTTTTTTTTTTTAAAGCAAGAACAAACTATATACTGTCATCAAGGAATCCACGTTTCATATAAGGCCACTTTTATATAAACTTAAATATACAAGGAATGAAAAAGATATATCATGCTAACACTAAACAAAACAAAATGAAATAACCATATTAATTTTTAGAAGACAAATAGATAAAGAAAATAATATTACCAGAGATAAAGAAATTCATTTCATAATGAGTAAGGGGTCAACTCACCTAGAGGACAAAGCAATAGTATATGTTTATGTATGTAATAACAGATTTTTAAAACACTTGAAATTAAGATTAAAAGAGAAATGGATAAATATATAGTTCTAGTAAGATTTCAACACTCCTTCCTCAATAATGCATACAAGTGGAAATTCAACAAGACTATTGAAGACTTGACAAACACTAATAATTACCTCGACCTAATTGATATGTCTAGAAAATTTTACCCAACAACAGACAAACCAATAGACAAATTTTTTCCACTGCACATAAAATATTTGCTAAAATAGACTGTATTCTATACAATAGAACAAATATTAATAATTTTAAGGGGTTTAAATCACACGTAGATTGTGTTCTGATGATAAAATAATTATATATTTCAAAAATACAAACAGATACTCAAAATCCTCAAATATTTGAAAGCTGAAAAAACACACAGATGATTGATTTCAAGCATAACCAGCATAAACCTTTCTCCAGTGAAACTTGTAAGAGCTGTAAAAAAAGGAACCACCATTTGAAGTCTCTAGAAATGATCTTAGGGTAAACAGCAAGTGAATCTATACTCCAGACCATCTATGCAAATTCAATAAGAAAGGCAGGAGTCTGGTATTTGAACCAAGAGTCTCTCTTTCACCCCTTGTAGGGCGAAGAGATAGAGACTCTATTTCAGTCAGCTGCAGCAATAACACAGTTAACACAGACAGAGGAATTTCTTCCAAGGAAGAGCAGAATGTGTTTCTCATCATGCCTACTGCCACACGTTGGTGAGGCTACTTCCCCATAAGTGTAGTTAAGAGATGAAGGATCCCTTTTCTTGTCCAATTTCCACTTGCATAACGCAGGTATTACTTCAAGTGTGGTGCGCAGACAATACTGGGGCCCTGATCATTTTGCCGTTTTCACACTAGGAGAGGCAACTGAGATAACCCCAGGATCCTGACATCTGTCCAGTAATTTATTTACTCCGATAGTAGCAGTGTCACTCAGAAAAAAAGTTTTCCATTGTCTCCACCTCCACCTACAAAGCCATGGCTCAGAAATTTTGCCTGGGGAAGAAACAGACCATAAAACAGAGTGTTTATAATATCCTCCCAATAAACTGATCTCAGTTGAAACAGAATGAGGAAATGAAGATTTTGGTGATCGGCAATTAGAAAGAGATTTAAGATATGAGATAAACTATAAGCCACCCAGTTTTCTGGAAGAAAAAAAAGAAAGAAAACAGGGAATAACACAGCTAGGAAGAGTCCTCCTAGAGTCAGAACAAAAAGAAAACATTGATCTCAGAAATTATACTTCCAAAGAAGCCATGTAAATGGATTAGTGTGTAGAGGAATTTACTCGTGAGGGTATTGCTGAAAATAATAGAACAATGAGTTTTAATTTGTAAAGTATCATAACTAAGTGTAGTGAGGGAAAGAAGTTAGCCCTATCCAGACAACTGTCATTTCAGGATGACTCTGGGATGCTTCCCTTCTCAGAGGAAAAACATCAGAGTATGAACATTGTAGGTGGAAAAGTAGACTTTACTAGAATAATTCAGTTAGTAAGTATAAATATAAACAAGCAAAACAACAAGTCTCAAATGGGTGGGTCAGCCCTGTGTTGCTACAATATATTATCTAAAATGGTTTTCAACACAACGTTATCAGGCATGAAAAGAAACTGGAGGGTGTCCAGGTGCATGGCATCTTGAACAAAGAACTGGACAAAACACACAAAGAAAGGAATTAAGGGTTTTATTGAAAATTAAATACATGCCACAGTGTGGGAGCAGGCTTGATCACAGGGGCTCAAAGGCCCTGTCACAGAATTTTTGAAACTTTACCCCCTAGCAGATTCCGTTAGTTACTTGGGGTAGGCTGTATGTGAATGGAGAGGATGAAGTAAAGTTACAAAGTCATTTGCCGCCTATGCCCTGTGGAGAGGATATTTCCTGTCAGAGCTGAAGTGTAAATTGACCTCATGTTCCCTGCCTCCAGATCCCATTTTCCTGCTTCACCAGGGAAACAAACATAAAAACAAAAAACAAGAAACAAAACAAACAACCAAAAAAAAAAAAAACAGGCAACATAAACAGCCTTAGAAAACAGTATGTCAGATATAAATATATATAAATTATATTTTATACACATAAACATTCTAAAGTAGTTATAATAAATAAGAGAAATGCAAAATGATCTACATAGGTACATCACAATAAAAATGCTAAAAGTCAAAGACACACTACAAATAAACAATTCAAACATAAAATTTAAAATAAATTCCATTTTAATAGCACCAAGAAGGTTATAAAACTTATATGGACAAACTTAACAAAAGAAGTGTAGTACATACTCTTAAACCACAAAAGTTTTTCAGATAAATTGAAAAGAAAATCTAAGTAAGTGGGAAAATCATACTGTGTGCATGCACTGGACAATTTAACCTGTTAAAATGTCAATACTCTTCAAACTAATCTACAATTTTTTTTTTTCCTTTAACACCAAGTATTTTTATTTTTTATTTTTATTTTTTTATTTTATTATACTTTAAGTTCTAGGTACATGGCATAACATGCAGGTTTGTTACATATGTATTACTTGTGCCATGTGGTTGCTGCACCCATCCAACTCGTCAGCACCCATCAATTCATCATTTAAATATCATGTATAACTCCCCAGTGCAATCCCTCCCCCCTCCCCCTCCCCAGATAGGCCCCAGTGTGTGATGTTCCCCTTCCCGAGTCCAAGTGATCTCATTTATCAGTTCCCACCTATGAGTAAGAACATGCCGGTGTTTGGTTTCTCTTCTTGTGATAGTTTGCTAAGAATGATTGGTTTGCAGCTGCATCCATGTCCCCTACAAGGGACGCAAACTCATCCTATTTTTATGGCTGCATAGTATTCCATGTGTATATGGTGCCACATTTCTAATCCAGTCTGTCACAGATGGACATTTGGGTTGATTCCAAGGTCTTGCTATTGTGAATAGTGCCGCAATAAACATACGTGTGCATGTGTCTTTGTAGTAGAATAATTTATAATCCTTTGGGTATATACCCAGTAGTGGGATGGCTGTCATATGGTACATCTAGTTCTAGATCCTTGAGGAAAAATTGCCATACTGTTTTTCCATAATGGTTGAACTAGTTTACAATCCCACCAACAGTGTAAAAGTGTACCTATTTCTCCACATCCTCTCCAACACCTGTTGTTTCCTGATTTTTTAATGATTGCCATCTAACTGGTGTGGAGATGGTATTCATTGTGGTTTTGATTTGCATTTCTCTGATGGCGAGTGATGATGAGCATTTTTTATGGTCTGTTGGCTGCTACGAATGTCTTCTTTGAGAAATGTCTGTCATATCCCTTTGCCCCACTTTTTGATGGGTTGTTTGTTTTTTTCTTGTATATTTGTTGAGTTCTTTGTAGATTCTGGATATTAGCCCTTTGTCAGATGAGTAGATTGCAAAAATTTTCTCCCATTCTGTAGGTGCCTGTTCACCTGATGTATTTCTTTGCTGTGCAGAAGCTCTTTTAGTTTAATTAGATCCCATTTGTCAATTTGGCTTTTGCTGCTGTTGCTTTTGGTGTTTAGACCATGAAGTCCCTTGCCCATGCCCTATGTCCTGAATTGGTGCTACCTAGATTTTCTTCTAGGGTTTTATGGTAATTAGGTCTAACATTTAAGTCTCTAATTCCATCTTGAATTAATCTTTGATAAGGAGTACAGGAAAGGATCCAGTTTCAGCTTTCGTACTTATGGCCTAGCACTTTTCCCAACACCATTTATTAAATAGGGAATCCTTTCCCCATTTCTTGTTTCTCTCAGGTTTGTCAAAGATCAGATGGCTGTAAGATGTGTGGGTATTATTTCTGAGGACTCTGTTCTGTTCCATTGGTCTATATCTCTGTTTTGTACCAGGTTACCATGCTGTTTTGGTTACTGTTAGCCCGTGTAGTATAGTTTGAAGTCAGGTAGCGTGATGGCCTCCAGCTTTGTTCTTTTGACTTAGGATTGTCTTGGAAGCGGCTCTTTCTGGTCCATATGAAACTTTAAAGCAGTTTTTTCCAATTCTGTGAAAGAAACTCATTGGTAGCTTGATGGGGATGGCATTGAATCTATAAATAACCTTGGGCGAGTATCGCCATTTTCACGATATTGATTCTTCCTATCCATGAGCATGGTATGTTCTTTCCATTTGTTTGGTCCTCTTTTATTTCTCTGAGCAGTGTTTGTAGTTCTCCCTTGAAGAGGTCCTTTACATCCCTTGTAAGTTTGATGTCCTGGTATTTTATTCTCCTTGAAGCAATTGTAATGGAAGGTTCATTCCTGATTTGGCTCTCTATTGTCTGTTACTGGTGTATAAGAATGTTTGTGATTTTTGCACATTAATTTTGTATCCTGAGACTTGCTGAAGTTGCTTATCAGCCTAAGGAGATTTTTGGGCTGAGAACGATGGGGTTTTCTAAATATACAATCATGGTCATCTGCAAACAGGGACAATTTAATTCTTCTTTTCTAACTGAATACCCTTTATTTCTTTCTCTTGTCTGATTGCCACTGGCCAGAACTTCCAACACTATTTGAATAGGAGTGGTGAGAGAGGGCATCCCTGTCTTGTGCCAGTTTTCAAAGGGAATTTTTTCCAGTTTTTGCCCATTCAGTATGATATTAGCTGTGGGTTTGTCATAAATAGGCTCTATTATTTTGAGTAGTTCCATCCAATACCGATTTATTGAGCATTTTTTAGCTGAAGGGCTGTGATTTTGTCAAAAAGCCTTTTTCATGCATCTAATTGAGATAATCATGTGGTTCTTGTCTTTGGTTCTGGTTTATATTGCTGGATTGACATTTATTGATTTGCGAATGGTTGAAACCAAGCCTTGCATCCCAGGGTATGAAGCCCACTTGATCATGGTGGATAAGCTTTTTGATGTGCTGCTGAATCAGGTTTGCCAGTATTTCATTGAGGATTTCTGCATTGATGTTCATCAGTGATATTGGTCTAAAATTCTTTTTTTGTTGTGTCTCTGTCAGGTTTTGGTATCAGGATGATGCTGGCCTCATAAAATGAGTTAGGGAGGATTCCCTCTTTTTCTATTGATTAATCTACAAATTTAACATAATCACTACCAGAATCAAAGATGATGTACTTATAGAAATTGACAAATTGATTTTAAAGTTCATATGGAATTGTAAGTGTTTCAAAATAGTGGAATATAGCTTGATAAAGATGAACAAAGTAGTAGGACTCACACTTATCAATTTCAAAACTTACTACAAAGCAACAGCAAGCAAAACAATGTGATGCTGGCAAATGGACAGATATATAAATCAATAAAACAGAATTGAGGGTGTTTTTAAAAAGAAATGCTACATTCAAAAAATTGCAAAGTAATCAGGAAATATTTCCAACAATAAAAGCTACAACCTAAAATATATAATGAGTTGGGATGCAACAAAAGAAATCCTGTGAGAGATGTTTATAGTGTTAAACAACTATTAGGTTAGTGCAAAAGTTGTTGTTGTTAACGCAAAACTGTAATTACTTTTGCACCAGTCTAATGTTTTAGAAAATTAGATAGTTTAAAAAATAAATCCAGTCTGTACCTTATGAAACTAATGAGCAAAAGACATAAAGTAAACAGGAAAACATAAATATAATAATAAAGATAAGAGTAGAAATTAATAAAGCAAAAAATAGTAGAAAATTATAAAAATAAAAAAAGATCAAATGTTCACACAAATATACTACACAATTGTTCATAACTTTAGTTGTAACAGCCAAAAACTAGAAGAAAAAACAAACAAACAAATAAAGTTCTTCAGCAGCTGACTGGGTAATTTGTGGCGTGCTCATTTAATTGAGGATTTTTCAGCAACACAAAGGTACAAACAATTGACAAACAAAAACAACATGAATGAATCTCTGAATAATTGTAGTGAGAAAAGCAACCAAATACCAATAATACAGACTGTGTGACTCCAGATGCAATTCTAAAAAATAAAATGGAATCTATCGCAACAGAATGCAATAACCTGGCTCTGGACATTATGTAAGGCAGAATGCATTGTAAAGAGGCAAAAGGGATCCCTTTAAAATGATAACGATGTTCATTATCTTGATTGTGATGATAGTTTCAGATTGTATCCATGTATCCATATGTCAATGCCTGCCAATTTGTACAATTTAAATATGTATGGTTTATAGTACATTACTTTGTTTTTATCTTTTAGAAAGAAGCTAGGTATTTGAAATCTAGTAAAGAAATTATATATATATATATGTGTGTGTGTGTATATATATATATATATATTTGTGCTATTTAAAATTACAGAACAAATGTAAGATTGTTTTTACTATAGTGCCACAACTATATCATAATGATTTTACTATGTTTGATGTTGTAATCTGAAATTATCTAGGGACACTTCCCTTCCTTATACCACCCTTTATGCAGTATCATCTGCCCAATGTTCAAAGTCGAATTAGAACATAAGTTTGTCTTTTCTTAAACTGTTATCAATTTATCCATTCAGTTGTAGCATGACCAGTATTCTTCACTACCTTCTATAAATTTTTTCTCTATATACTTCTCTTTGGTATGATTTACAGGATAGATATCTATTCCAGTTTAGTCACAATTGCACTATATTTTTTAATTAGTTACAGAATTACCTCTAATACTACAACAGCTCTTTCCTAACAGTTTCCAATGTGTATTTTGAAGACAAGTGAGACCAACCAAGCAAGTGCCTGATTAAACTTGATGTTGAATTTTTACTTCCTGCAATAAACTTTAAACTCTACGTCTAATTTATACAACAGATAAAACAAACTCAGTTTGAATTTGGATTCCACAGACTACTTCAGATGTCCTATAACAGCAGTTTTGAGTATCTTAAATTAAGACCTTCTCTGGCTTATAACTGTAGGAGCTCTCAATACCTCAGTGCTCATTCATTATTCTCTGTGCCAAAAAAAGCAAAAGCAACTCACTAACAGTAGAAACATATTAATATCCTTTTAATTACCAGCATTTCCATTGGAAAAATAATTGCACTAAAGAAAATTGTTATTTTTATTTCACAGGGTATCAGAAGACATACTGTTCTTTTGAAACTGTGCAATACCAAAAGCTTGCAGCAAAAGTCTATTACAATAGCAGCGGGGTATAGACCTAATATTTTATAAAGTTATTACTTAAGTTGTCAAAAAAAGAAAGAGCTTTGTATAGATATCTATTATATTTGAAATTGAAGGAATACCCAAAATATTAATTTTCTCCAAAGCCAGCTTTATTATATCCTTTTAAACTATGACATTGAGGTGCAGTTTCATTTTAGTCTGGGAAAAGAAAGATTGCCACTTGCCTATGTGGTAGAGAGGACATTGTGTTATAATCATTAAAAAAAAAAGAAAAAGAAAGAAAAAAATAAAAGAAGAATTCAAGAGAATTGAGAACTGGATTCTAGCCAACTGTTTTTGATTCAACTTTATACCTCATTTACCTATGTAAGTTGGCTGTTTGGCTATCTTTTTACAATAACACAATGAGGACATTGTACTAGATGATTTTTATAATCCCTTTTGGCCCTTAATACTTATTGCCACAAAAAGCAGATTTTAAACAATATAGCCCTTCTTGATGATGGGGTGGATCTGTTACATATAAATGGCTAAAAGTGTAGTTAAGAAAACAATAAAACTTTTTTTCAGTACCTGTATTAGTTCATTCTCACACTGCTATAAATAACTGCCCAAGACTGGACAATTTATATTTAAGAAAATGAGATCAAATTGACTCACATTTCCCCATGGCTGGGAGACCTCAGAAAACTTGCAATTATGGCAGATGGGGAAGCAAATACATCCTACTTCCCATGGCAGCAGGAGAGAGAAGCGCAAGCAAAGTGGGGAAAAGTCCTTTATAAAACCATTAGATCTCCTGAAAACTCACTCTCCATCATGAGAACAGCGTAGGGGAACCACCCCCACAATCTAATCACCTCCAATGAGGTCCTTCCCCCAGTATGTGGGGATTAAAATTCAGATTACAATTCAATATGAGATTTTATGTGGGGACACAGCCAAACCATATCAGTACCCATCTTAGGTTTATTGTTTGGGAGCCTGCAAATTAGATTGACAAAAGACAGATTATCAGGAGAAAAATAAACAGTTTATTATGTTTAACACATTTCATATGGGAGAAACTTCAGTGATCAGCAATTCAAAGGAGTGGTTAGACCTTGGGCTTATATAACATCTTAGCAAAGAACAATAAATACGTAGACAAATGCGACAATGAAAAAATAGAATTTACGATTTCAAGGCACTAAACCGTCAGGGGGTAAATATGTGTGGGAGAAACTCATGAAGTATTTGCATAGTCCATCTTGGTCCTTACTTTGTTTTTTATGGCCATAAAACTTCCCTAGGAGAGGGGATTTTACAGCAGTCACCATTTTTTGGAATGTTTTGATTTTGGTCAAATAAAGAAAGCTTTGGAAAGCTGCTTTCTGCATCTGTTAAATCTTATGTATTTCCAGTTCAAAATAATCTTATGCTTAATTGGCATATTTGAGGATGGCATATTTTGATCCCTTGCAAAATGTAATGTGCGTCTACTTAAGAATGCTGCAATCAGCTACTGCTGATCCACTGACCCGACTGTTTACTATGACCAAATAAATATTCCCAGGTGATAAACCAAACCAATTTCTCTGAGATTGAATCTTCATCCTTAGAAAGGGTAGATATTATTTGAAGTAAGATCTGAACATTATTTTGGTAATAACATCTTCTAGGTCACTGTGATGTTTGTATTCATTCATTTACTTATTGTTGCAGCTTCTTTTTGTATTATTGCTCACATGGCTTCTGGTTGCTGTTTTTATATAAGAATACTTAATGCCAAGGGTTCTTTTGTGGCTTCAGAATGCCAGTGTGTCACATTAATATTGTCTTCTAGTCTCTTGAAAATAGATATTTGCACTTGTCTTGCTCTTTGTTTACTATTCCCCTGTGAGATTACTATGGTATGATATGTCTTTTTAATTTCATTCTTAGAAAAAATTCAGCAGAACAAGTCATTTTGCAGTGAAACAACCAACGTTCACTTGATTTTCAGAAAAGCTGACAGAAAATGTGAAATGAGACTCTCAGAGGCTGTATTTTGTATGGACAAAAATGGAAGTCAGGCGCGGTGGCTCACGCCTGCAATCCCAGCACTTTGGGAGGCGGAGGCGGGCGGATCACAAGGTCAGGAGATAGAGACCATCCTGTCTAACATGGTGAAACCTCGTCTCTACTAAAGATAGAAAAATTAGCCAGGCGTAATGGCGGGCACCTGTAGTCCCAGGTACTCGGGAGACTGAGCAGGAGAATGGCATGAACCCGGGAGGCGGAGCTTGCAGTGAGCAGACATAGTGCCACTGCACTCCAGCCTGGGCGACGGAGCCAGACTCTCTTAAAAAAAAAAAAAAAAAAAATAGTCAAAAAGTAGATGACCTGATTCTAAGACATGCAAATGAATTAGATTGCATGTTCTGATAGTAGGTAGGTTGTGGCTATACTAAAAATTTAAAATATACAAAGCTTATGAAACTAGAATTATGCCTTTAAGTAAATAATATTTAATAGGTTTGTTTTCTTTAATATCTCATCCATCCTGTGTATGAAATTTTCTTTTAAAACTATTTTATGCAAATTATAAGTATTTTATTTACTGTTATCTACTGCATTATTGTACTTATCTTTTGGTTAGAAAGAATTTTGTTTCTAAATATGATTTCTTGAAAATGTTCTTTTCAAATACTAGCATTTTATTCCAGCATTTAATGAGTACAATTAAACAGGAAGTTCAGTAATTTATTAGAACTTCTTATCAGTTAATTAAATTGAGAAATTATTTAGATCTTCTGCTTTGGAAAAATGTTTTAAAATGATTGGCAATTAGATGGAACATACTGTATTTCTAGAATAGTAGATCTTAAATTTGGAACATATATCATTGTAGAAAGCATAAAATTGTCATATTGGATAAGTTTTATATTGTATGTGGTTGTTAGTTGCAATATTCCATTACATCATTTTCAATACTAAAATAGCACAGTCTTTAGGGGAAGCTTATCTATGTTTTCACATTTTTTAAATGTTTGCAAGTGTTAAAAGTTAGTGTTTCTTTGCAGAGTTTTCTATCTTTTTTTACTAAAATCTTGAGTTAAACTCCCTTTTTTCTTCATTTTCTTTCTTTCTATTTATTTATTTATTTATTTAACCATACTGGAATCTGAAAAGTCTATTTATTGCTGCTTCCACTCTCCTTTAACTAGCATTAGGAAAAGACTCAGAATCTCACATTGGGTAGAAGATAAGCCATGTCCATTGAAATGATGCCAAACTTACCAAACTTATTTTTTTCTGTCAGAACATTTGAAGAAGTATGAATTATAGTGAGAATGAAATAAAAATCCAGAAACTAATCTTGATCATCTTATGACAGAAGTCTGTGGTACTACTCTGATTTGGAGCTAGCAGGTAAATAATTAAATGGGCTGAGGGTCCAAATTTCAAAATTTTGGGTCAGCTTTGGGTGGGAGATGGGAATGAGTCCTTGCTGCTGATGATGTGGGGACTCAGGGCCAGGCAGCATTTGTGTTTTTGTTTGCTGCTTTTTTGGTGTTCGTTTTTTATGGTTTTCCTTGGTTGGTTGTTTTGATAAGCAGAACAAGCCAGGACAGCAAATGAAATGGTACTTTGGTAGGTTAAAAACAGTTGTATCATGAAAATGCCCTGATCAAAGCTGTTTAAATGATGCCCAGATGCAGTGTTTAAATTTTGTTCCAGGGAAGTAACTTTTAGCAGACTGTTTATAACTTTTTTCTCCAAATGTCATTTTTGCCCAAATGATCTTTCAAAGATCTTGAGGAGCCTCAATTGTGGTGAACTCTCCCAAACTTAGAGATACATTTGTCTTTAGTTATACTTAACTGGAAAGTTGCACATGGAGGGAAAAAAAATAAATCTGACTACTTTGGAATTGTATCCATATTCATCAAACATCTATATGTAAGTTGCACTACTTCTATTTGCCTTAGTTTCTTCAGCAGTAATGTAAAGATAATAATGGTATCAATCATATAGAGTTGTTGGATCAATTAAATGAGAAATCATTGTAAATAATTTAGTAGACAAGTGTTATCACAACTGTTAATAAGTAGTTATTGTATGTTAGTAGTTAACATCTCAAGCTATTGTATTAGTCATCACAGGGTAATACACATCAGGCACTATGGTAGGTATTAAGGATATTGCATTGAATAAGAAAACTTCTGCTCCTGCACAAATTCATAGACACTTGGGAGAGAATTTGCAACATTTCATGCAAAATATACTTATGCAGAGGCTTGAAAGAAACATGAATATGTAGTAGTTAATCCTACCTAATGAAAGAAGGCACAGATTTACAAAGAAACTAATGTTTAATGCGTATTTCAAAAGTATGTAAAGCAAAGAGAAAATTAGGAGCAAAGTCATGGGAGTATTAGAGTATGTACTACATTGGGGGAATATTGAGTAATGTTGAGTTCAGAATGTAAATTTTCTGGAATTGAATCTGGGGAAGCTGACTGATTTATGATTAAGCCACAAGGAAATAATGAGCTATCAAAAATTTCTTAAATAATAATGAAAACATATTATTATTGTTAAAGACACCAGTACTGGAGTTTGTCTACATACTTTATTTCTAATGCCTCAATAACGAAGTAACTTGAAATGCATTATCATTAACAATATTAACAATATTATACTTCCTCTACTTATGAGAAAAAGATGAGGGACATTTGTCAGGAATTTTTTCTCAGTTATTTTATACAACCAGTTTTCTGGTTCAAAACTGAAAAGCTTCAAACAAAAGAGCTTCAAAAGGAGAGAAAACATTTAAGATGCTCCTGATATTTTTTCTTTTTTCTTTTTTTTTTTTTTTTTAGACTGGGGCTCCCTTTTCGCCCAGGCGGGGGGGCGGGGCCAGATCTCAGCTCACTGCAAGCTCCGCCTCCCGGGTTTACGCCATTCTCCTGCCTCAGCCTCCCGAGTAGCTGGGACTACAGGCGCCCGCCACCTCGCCCAGCTAGTTTTCTGTATTTTTTAGTAGAGACGGGGTTTCACCATGTTAGCCAGGATGGTCTCGATCTCCTGACACCGTGATCCGCCCGTCTCGGCCTCCCAAAGTTGGGTTACAGGGCTTGAGCCACGCGGCCCGGCCGGCCTTTTTTTTAATCGTGGAGGGCTATGTGGAAATGTTTATATTTCTTATTCCTTACAGAATTTTTTGATTTACTGTTTAAAATATCTGGAAGTAACTATTTTTCCACTTCGCTAAATAAGCAAATATCTCACATGGTTATTGACACTAATTTTCTTAAGTTTCATGGAAAAGGTCTGATCTTAAAAGAAATTCTAACTGGACACATTGTTTTTAAGTACACGGTAAGGATATTCATCTTTAATTCAGAATTTCCAAGTTGTAAATTTCTCTTCTACCCACTAACAATGTTTTTTTTTTTACCGTACATGTTCATGTGCCTATTCTCATTTTATCCCAATTGATCATGAAAGTCTCTTTGTTTGACTTAAGCACTTTTCCCATTTTTTCCATAAAACACTTAGCTAAATCTTTATTCCCCTATATCTCATCTGGACTAACCGTCTCGCGGTGATTAAACATCTGCAAAGAATATAAAAAAAGCTTTCTACTTTGGTCCTTTTGTGTATGGTGACAGCCATAGATCATTTTATCATAGTTTTCTTTTGTTACTTCATACAGAGAAGACTTCAATCATACCTGTTAGATTTAATAAATACACTTTCATAGCACTAACAGATTACACTGAAAGTTATTCAATGTAATAAATTATTGTAAGTTATCAACAAAAAATGGAATTTCATTAATTGAGTGTGTAAGGCAAAAATTTATTGAAATAAAAATTTAAAATGGTTATTAGCAACATAGGTATGTATAACCTATTATCCTCCAAACTGTAAGGAAATACTTTGACTTTGGTATTCAGGGATAGTTAAATATAAACACTTGGGCAGAAAAACATAAGATATTTCTAATGTTCTTCTAGCTTTTTTGATCAGAAGTATGTAAATAAAGAACTTAGTATTTTATTATTTAAAAATTCTAAACATTTGGTTCTACCATTAAAATTTTTTACTTAGTTCCAGTGCCATAATTTAAAGATTATTTGATATTTAGAGATAAATTTCATCTATATTTGATTTTTTTAAATTTGTTGATACTTTTTCTCTTTTCATATTCTTCACTCTGGAGATTTATTTTGGAGATTAAGTTTAAATAAAGCTATCTGTCAGCACTATAAACAAAATCATCTTGTTTCATTTAACTAAGCCTTACATTGCTTTCTGTTTGTTAATCTCAAATTTTGTGTTTTTGTACTGTGTAATACTCATAGGACAATTTTTATGATTTGGAGATTTCCTCTAACCCTTTATTAGACTTGATACTGAAGGTTAATAAATGCATGCATATTAACAATTGGCCCTCTGGATGCTCTATTTTTCTAACTTGTGAAATATTCTTTAAATTAAAAAAACTGTTTTAAGAATGTTTTTATTATGGAGCATACATTTAAAATATTTATGAAATTGTGAGTAAAATTTGATCAGGTTTTTCTCATATTTTATTCATAATAGTCACTATATTGACTGTAGATTAAAATACTTTTAATAGTCATCAGTTAAAATTTCACAGAACTATGATTTGAAATAAACAAAAGTGTAACTTCAGAAGCCAATAATCATGCAATGCCCATTTACAATATGTTCTTTGTATTTCTTAAAATATTCATAAATATTTTCTACCAAATATTGTTTTTAGGATGCCATGAATACTTTTAAAATACCAGCACCTTATTGTCCCTTACCTGGTATTCCATACCAATACAATATGATCTCCATTATAATGACCTACTTTACGAAGATTAAATGCTTTTGCAATTCAAACACAGTAAAATTGGCTTAAAGCAAAATCAAACACTAGTTTGCTGGTTCAGAATTTAAATAGTGGAATGAGAAATCTCTCTTATATTGCTATTGTGCACTGGTCAGCTAAGAAGTAATTGCTTTTTATAAGGCAAATTTGCTTTTACTTTTCTAAGGTAATGAAATGAACCTGAAACATTTCCTTCGAAATCAAAGTCACTATCCCTGAAATGTCACCAGACAAATTCCATCATATAGTTTCAGCAAACACATAATGAGAAAGTTTGGCCTGGAGTTGATTGACAGAATTCTATTAGAGAGCCTTCTCACACATTCATCTATAATTATCTGTGGTGTAAATCAATACTGACTTGATTTCTTCATATTTGTGTGCCTGTAACATGGAGGGAAAACCAAACCATATGTGTTTCTGGGAGAAATAAATAATGCAGAAGTGTACCGGTATGTTAAGATACCCAGAAGTAGATTCCTGACCTGCTTGTGATATAATACAAAATAGAAAATGATCCAGTATGTCAGCTGGCAAAAAAAGCCCTTAGGAATAAATATACATATAATTATTAAATGTGTAAAGAAGGTCAATTTTTAACATTGTCCACTTATCTATAAATGCCAAAAACAAGTTTATTTGTAAATAAAATATGGCTGCTCATATTGGTTAAAAGCAAACTGTAGGGGGCCGGGCTCGGTGGCTCAAGCCTGTAATCCCAGCACTTTGGAAGGCCGAGACGGGCGGATCACGAGGTCAGGAGATCCAGACCATCCTGGCTAACACGGTGAAACCCCGTCTCTACTAAAAAAAATACAAAAAACCTAGCCGGGGAGGTGGGGCGCCTATAGTCTCAGCTACTCGGGAGGCTGAGGCAGGAGAATGGCGTCAACCCAGGAGGCGGAGCTTGCAGTGAGCTGAGATCTGGCCACTGCACTCCAGTCCAGCCTGGGCAACTGAGCGAGACTCTGTCTCAAAAAAAAAAAAAAAAAAAAGCAAACTGTAATAGATAAAATAACTATCTGAAAGCTCCATATGTGCTTGAGTCTGTAAATTAGAGTTCACAGAGATATTGAGTGGGGATATGATGATATGTAATGTGAATTTAGTCATAACAGAATAAAAAGTAGGATTGAATATTTCTAGAATGAATAAAAGATACAGGTAAGTAGTAAATGTTAGATATATTCTGTATTCAAACATGCCTATGAAGTGATAGCTAGGTAAAAACCAATTTTGTTCTTTTCTAAAAAGTACATACACTTTATGATAGTTTTATTGCATAGATTTTCAAAATAGAAACATCATAGTGATATTTTTAATCAACAGCTTTTCAGTATATGGTTTCGAAATAACTTCTTTACTTGAGAAGAAGTATATCATTATTTTACGGGGTAGTATGGAATTTTTTATTTTTTATTTTGCAATGCCCCATCTTAGCCATCTGATTTGGAAAAGCATGACATTATCAAGTATCAAAGTAATCTATCAATGGCATACTATCAATCAGTATACTTGAAAAGACAGTATAAAAGCACATGACATCAGGCGATGGAAACTCTTTAGCTTATGTAAAACCATTACTTGAGTCACATTTTATGCTGTTATTCAATATTCCATTACCTCACATTGTATAATACTAAAGCCACACGCCAATGTAGACATCCCTGGGGTACTTCATTGGCTGTTGGGATTCAAGCTCTGTATATACATCACATATACTTTTGTTTAACGTCAGGACTCATTTAGTATTTAGAAAGTTCTATTTTATTGTTTTAATTCGTATCTTGATATATAAATTATTACCAATGTTTTCTTCTCAGGAGGACTTCATAGAGGTTAATTGATCTTCACAGAACCTTTTATACATTGAAAACATACTTCTTTCTCATTCTCCCTAATGTGATGTTTATAAGCACATGATTTATTGGCTATAAACAGGTGATATCAGCAATTATACCTTGAGTTCTAAATGTATACATCAGTGGTAGAAATAATACATCCCTATGAAAGATCGTTTTTTTGGATAACTACTCATTCATTGTAGAAATTTATGCAAAATGCTTATGTACCTAATTTGCTCTTTTTTATCATCAGTTTATTCTTCAAGAAGTGCAAGTACATCGAATAAGCACTGTGGGTGTGAAGAAGAGAGCGCTGAAGGAATAGTTGACATAGGAAACATAGAGTATGGCATTACTGAAAAGCGTGTTGTGATACTGACCCCGCTCAGTTTATTTGTATTTAAAAAAATAGTGACATTAGCAATAGTCTCTGTTCAGCTTTCTTGTACTGTGTTATTGGTCATCAGCCAACACCAAAAAGCTGCTAGATATAATTGGAGTTGTCTGTGGCTAAGCCTACATTAAAAAAAAAAAAAAAAAAAAAAGATAAAAAGAAAACCTGTGGCATGGCCTGCACGCGATCTGTGCAGAAATTTAAAGAACTGACTTTCAGACAATTGTTCAGCCTAAAAGAGGTGAACAAATTGCACCCTAAAAAGCAATGAAAATATCTACTGTTTAAATAATTTCTATTGTTTATATAGATGTATATAAAATTATAACACCAACTGTTTCAGAACTTGAAGTACCTAAAAGTATAAAGGTTTTTATTCTAAATATAATAAGAACCTTTATAGCTGATAAGGTGCTAAATACTAGGTTGTTAAATAAAATTAGATGTTTTCATTTGAGAAAAAACTAGAAGGCTATTTCTAGACAGTTCAATTTTTTTTTTCAAGTCAATTGCATTATTTAGCTGCCTGACTCCTGTTTTAACAAGGGATACTCATTCAGCATGTTGAATGTTTTCTTTAAAAAGTCATTTTGTGTTGAATATAAAAGTGTCTTCTATATATACTCAAGTGAATTGTTGAAAGTAATAACTTCATTTAAAACACTTGAGTATCAATTTTATTTCCAAATGAGATCAGTCAGTAATATTGTTCAATGTGTTGATCTTAATTCTTCTTTACCAAGTTGATATTTAAAAGAAAAGGGGGGTTAGACTACCTGCATGTAAGACAGCTAAAGTAAAATTCAGTTTAATTCTAATTCTAATCCCCAATCCATTGCACCACGCTTTCAGTGTATAAAAGGCTCTGTGAAGATCAATTAACCAGTATGAAGTTCTCAAGTGATATAAAGAGCTGGATTGACCCAAAAAGGAAAGATTGCATTAGCCTAAAAGACATCCTAGAGTAAAAAATTAGATTTCTACAATCTAGGAGCACTTTTCACCATCTTCATTGGGTACCCTCTTTGTAGAAAGTTGAGTTTTTGATAATTATATTTATGTCACATTCCATTTTGCCTCCAAGTCAAGATGTTCAGAATTATTATTTGTTTAAGAAGGTTAAGTATTATAAACCCCAGAGCCTTTTTTTAGCCGAATGGAGCTTGATATTTATGCAGATTTTAAAATTTGTATTCTGATCCTTTGCTAAGGGAATAAAACAATCTTTCATATTTGAAATAGAAAATAAATGACAGCTACAACATACAGACTGCTTCATAATAAAGGCTATCAAAATTTATCAAAAATATTTATCTACTTGGGTATTTATGAACACATACTACTAATAAATGTCTAGAATAAATACCTTTACTATAAAGTTATTAATATAGAAATATATTATTAATATAGAAATACATCGGTAGTATGTGTTCATAAATACACTGAAAGCATGGTGCAATGGATTGGGGACTATAATTAGAATTAAACTGAATTTTATTTTAGCTTTCTTCCACGCTACAAACAAATAAACACATAAATAAAATAATAATAAGCTGAAAATTCCAAAAACATTGTCCAACCCCAAAATATAGCATAATAGATACTACACTTCTATAATATTCCCTACATATTATGACCACATAGACTTTAATCTCCTCTTAATAAACAATAAATTGATAACATTATTTTTATAGATAGTATAGTCAATCCTTCTATGAGAATGGTTGGCCAAAATTTACTGTTTATGCTTGATGGCTTTTGGAAATCGCCATCACATTATTGATTACATCAAGTAAATATTTAGAACTGTTATCAACTTTGGGAAGTTTCTTTCATATATTAGCTAGAAGATATCAGAGTATTTTCAACTTATTTTTTCTAGTAATTAAGTTTTAAAACACTTTTAATTGGTAATAACTGTTACAGGACATGGCTTCGGATCCAGACCCCAATGGCTTCGGATCCCGACCCCAAGAGAGGGTTCCTGGATCTCGCGCAAGAGAGAATTCAGGGTGTGTCCGCAGTGCGAAGTAAAAGCAAGTTTATTAAGATAGTAAAGTGGGCCGGGCGCGGCGGCTCAAGTCTGTAATCTCAGCACTTTGGGAGGCCGAGAAGGGCGGATCACGAGGTCAGAAGATCGAGACCATCCTGGCTAATACGGTGAAACCCCGTCTACTGAAAAAAAATACGAAAAACTAGCCGGGCGAGGTGGCGGGCGCCTGTAGTCCCAGCTACTCGGGAGGCTGAGGCAGGAGAATGGCGTGAACCCGGGAGGCGGAGCTTGCAGTGAGCTGAGATCTGGCCACTGCACTCCAGCCTGGGCGACAGAGCAAGACTCCGTTTCACAAAAAAAAAAAAAAAAAAAAAATAGTAAAGTGGTGACAGGACAGCTACTCCACAGACAGAGTGGCTCTTTCCCGAAAGTAAGAGGAGGAACGCATCCACCCTAGGTACAATGCTTGTATATTTGGGGAAGTATGCTCTGCTACAAGAGTATGTGAAAAAGGATTAATTTTTTAAATTACTATATTTTGCAAGAATAGATATTACATCTTGAAAGCAAAATTGAGAATGCCTTTGTTCTCCAGATATCAGGATATCTGGACTCTTCCAAGTCTGGGTCTGTTTAGTTAACATTATTAGTTTGTTCCCTTAACTATAAACATCTGGAAGCTAGGAAGTCCTAACTTTCTGATGATGCAGCCCAGCAAGTCTCAGCCTCATCTTCCTAGCCCTCACTCAAAATGGAGTCGCTCTGGTTCGAACGCCCCTTACATAACCGTCACTCATATTCTGTCACTATTCTGAAGGATTTGGAATAGTGGACAGAAATATCATTTCTAAAAGATTTTCTTACACTGAGATGCCTTGCAATAATTTAGACACAGACTGGACAGAAGGTCACCAAATATCATTTACTCTTTCTGAGGTAAATGTATTTCCAATGCAAATATTCTTCTTAAGTCCCTGTTTCCAGCAGCCCCGTCCACATGACTCAATAGGAGAAGATATGTGTGATGAAAAGAAAGTCACAGAAGAAAAAATAAGCAGCTTTAACTAATTGAACTAAATCATTCTAGTTTTGCAAATTTTATAAACATGTATGTTCATATGATAACATATCCAGAGCATCTTTGAGGGATTTGGGTGTGTTTCACACATGTCAGGGACCCAGAGACAAGTTCCACCAGTTCCGTGGTAAATCTGCCTCTGCCAAAGACCTCTTTCTCAAAATGTTAGACATGACTCATGTAGTATACTACAGCGTTAGACGCTAGGCTAGGAGGGAAGGGAGTGCTTTTCTGAAAGTCTGAGCAATTTCAAATGGGACTGCTTAGATTCAAATCTGACTAAACTGTAAATAAGAAGAAAAATTCAATACATTTTCTACTCCAAGCAGTGGATGCAAAAAAGATCAGCTTTAGACATTTTCATAGTTCATCCCTTCTACAAAAAAGAATAATAGTTAACAATAAGATACAAAAATGAATAACTTATTACAGAAAAAAAATCTATTAACTTTACATAGTAATGCAAGGGAACCAGTGTCAAAAAATATCCACATTAAATGACATTATCCAAGTATATAGTTCCTAACCTCAATAAGAACATAAAGAAAGTGGGTTTGAAGAATAATAATGGGATAATAGAATTGAATGAGAAACAGAAGTATGTTTCAAATAAAACAAAAATAAAGAAAAACAGTGTTTCTCAGACCTATAAGAATAAAGAAAGTCATTCTGCCAAAAAGAAACATGTACTTGCGTATTCATTGCACCACTATTCACAGTAGCAAAGGTATGGATTTAACCTAGGTGTCCATCAATGATAGGCTGGATAAAGAAAATGTGCTACATATACACCATGGATTATTGTGAGACCATAAAAACTAACAACATAATTTTCTTTGCAGCAACATGGGTTCGGCTGGAGGCCGTTATCCTAGGTGAACTAATATGGGGACAAAAAACCTAATAGCACATGTTCTCACTTATGTCGGAGTTAAGCATTGGATATTCATTATATGAAGATGGCAACAGTAGAAACTGGGGACTATTTGAGAGGGAAGGGTGGTAGAGAGGCAAGGGCTGAAAACTATTAGGTACTAGGCTAAGTACCTGGCTGATAGAATCACTCATATCCCAAAGCTTAGCATCAAACAATGTACCCAGGTAACAAACCTGCACATAGGTACTCCCTGAATCTATTTTTTTTTTTTTAAAGAAAACTGATAACATAAGAGAAAACAAACAAACAAACAAACACTTCAGGAAATTTTATTCAAAATGTAAAACATAGTAAACAATGGGAGAATTTGAAAAATTGATGGAGTATTAGAAAAAATAATACATATGGCAATGTTACATGCCATAAAAAGTCATAATATCATAATACCAAATGGAAAATTATCAAAATATTGGTGCTGTATACTTTATATGATTAACATATTTAATACAAACTATTGACTGTTCAACAGTTTACCAATTTTAGGATCACCCTGTATACATAGTATAAAAGAAGATCTATGGTGACATGCTGAAATGCAGAGTTTACAATATCTAAAAATCCAAAATAGAGAACAAAATTTAGGGGTAAAGGAAAGGCAGGGATGATAGAGTAAAATATAATGAATATTTGATTATAATGTAGATTAACAAATACTGAAAAAAATCTGATGAAACAGTAACAGATGTTGAAATGTATTATTTAAAGGTACAAAGTAACTCAGATTAGAACCAAAAATAGCTAGTAATTATATTTGCAGAAGAGGTGGGAAAAGAAATAAAATATAGTTGAGAGGGTGGGTAGGAAAGAATAGAGCCCAAGATATTTATGTTTGCATTGCAAGTTTTATTTCACTTTTCCAGAATTTTTAACCATGAGGACTTATCACTTCGACAAATAATTGTGCATGCAGTGTGTATATCAACTTGAAAAAATACAGTGGTTAAGTATTGTTAGTAAAAAAGTAGACAATTATCAAAAATCCACCCTGCATCTAGTTTCTAAAAGTGTTTGAAAATAAACATCAGTTTCAAATTTTAATAGAACAAAATGGTTAATGGACAGCTTTTAAAATAACAGTTTTTTAAAAAAAACAGCTAAGTAGGGTATGAAATATAGGTTATGAATATAGTCTAAAATGACATTACCTACATTTTACTTTGAACTTCATTATTTGAGATATCTCATAACACTTAATAAATAATTTTTTTTTCTAAGAGTATAATCAGCTGTAAAATCAAACTGGTCGTTATTTCAAAGGAACATAGACTCATACATATAACCTGTTTGTTGATGGTGGTTTAATGTGATGCTGAATTAGTTACTTAAAGCCAAATCTAATGCTTAAAGCCAGTATATAAGATTCTCTATCTATGGATGCTTTGCAAATATGATTGATGCTCATGACTTTAGAATTCTGTTTAGAAATTTATATAATACATAAATTTGATAATTAAATTACACTCAAAGTGTCCCGTAAATAAACCGTATTTCTGAGATACTCATTTTCATTTGTATACACTGCTGTGTGTGTTAAAATAACCACATATACTTTTAAAATATTACTTTTATCATAATTTTAGTAATGTGTTTTGATAGGATTGGGATCAATTGTGAGCAACAAAGACTGTAAAAAGCAGCAACTTAAATAATGATAGAAATGTATTTAGCTTTTATGGTAAAATCCAGTTGAGACTTCCATTTATAGTTATTACCCAGTTGCTGATAATTGGAAAAAGCCTCACATTACGAAAAAAATTTGCAAGCTGGATTTTAAAATATATTTTGCAAGTGTTGTGATAAATCAGGCATTCAAGACTTAAGAAATCAAACTCTCAGAGAGAAAGGAAGAAGTTGAGATGGCTATCCCCCCAAAAATGAGTAGCCACTATTTGTTTTTTTCCTTCTGAGCCATTTGCTAAGTGAGCATATAAACCATGAATTCCAAACAGAAAGTAATACATTAGAATTTGAGGCAGTATGACTGGGCTGGACAGACAAATATTGGTGTCCTTTTTAAGTACTTGGAAATTGTCTAGTTATCTTCATTTTACAAATTGTCACGGTGGCCAAAGAATATACTCTTTACGTTTTTAATCATGGCATAATAGCTGAGGTTTGCCTTATCAGGAATAAAATTTTGCACATATATAATTGTTCTTTGAGCATCTGACAAATTACTATTTCCTTAGTTCATATATCTCAGTCATGTCAACCTTTTAAATTGTATTGTTCATAATTTATATACATATTGTTTTCCCTCTATATTTTCTAATATGAGGCATTTAAATTACTTTGACTATGATTATAGATTTCGGTAGATTTACCTTTAATTTTGTCAATTTTGTCTTCATATATGTTGAGGCTTTTGCATGCATATAGATTTCAATGTATGTATTTTTGTCATATTGATTCACTACTATGTAATTACAAAATGTTCCAATTTTTGTCTAGCAATAACACCTGCCTGCAAATCTATGTTGTCAATATTACTATAACTATCCCAATTTTTTTTTTCTTTTTGGTTTTGTTTGTTTGTTTGTTTGTTTGTTTTTATTGAGACAGAGTCTTGCTCTGTCACCCAGGCTGCAGTGCAGTGGTGCGATCTCGGCTCACTGCAAGCTCTGCCTCTCGGGTTCCCGCCATTCTCCTGCCTCAGCCTCCCGAGTAGCTGGGACTACAGGTGCCCACCACCATGCCCGGCTAGTTTTTTGTATTTTTAGTACAGACGGGGTTTCACCGTGTTAGCCAGGATGGTCTCCATCTCCCAACCTCGTGATCCGCCCGCCTCGGCCTCCCAAAGTGCTGGGATTACAGGCTTGAGCCACCGCGCCCGGCCTGTGTACCAATCAATCATTCAATCTTTCTGCTATCTTAATTTTAAATGAAGCCTCTTGTAAACAGAACGCACTGGATTTTGGTGCTTGTGTCTTATCAAAAAACCTTAGCTTTCTGGTTGCATTTTAAAATTTTATATGTATTAAATATAATTGCTTATTTATCTGGGTTGATAAGTCCACTCTCTTTGTTTTCTGCTTCATATCTTCCACTTTTTAAAAAAAATAAATAAATAAAGATGAGGTCTTCTTCTGTTGCCCAGGCTGGAATGCAGTGGCATGATCATACCTGCGTAACCTCGAACTCCTGGGCTCAAGTCATCCTCTTGCCTTAGCCTCTGAAGTAGCTAAGACTGAAGGCATGGGCCACCATACTCTGCTCTGCTAGTATTTTGTATTTTTTAGTAGAAATAGGGTTTCGCTATGTTGCACATGCTGGGATGGAATTCCTGGCCTCAAGCAATTTTCCTGACTTGGCCTCCCACAGCACTGGGCCTGCAGGTGTGAACCACTGTGCCTAGCCCTTCTGACTTTTTATGTGCCTTTCTTACTTTTTTCAGTCTTTTTTTTTTAATAATTGAATAATGCATTATTTATAATTTCTTTATTAAGTGTATATTCTTTTCTTTTTGATGTTCACTCTGGAAATTACAGGATGGATACTAAACTCATAATAGTCTAATATAAATTATAACACTTTCACACACACCTTAATAAATTGCTTAAAACAAAATAAAATAAGTATGATAAGGAGCTCAAGAAAGATACCTCCAAAGGAGCAAAAATAAGACTTACAATGAATTCACACACACACAAAAAAAGTCATAAGAAAATAATAAGATATCTTTAAAATACTAAAACAAAATACCAATCAAGAATTTAGCACTTTGGAGGCTGAAATGGGCAGATCATTTGAGGTCAGGAGTGTAAGACCAGCCTGGCCAACATGGTGAAACCCTATCTCTACTAAAAACACACAAATTAGCCAGGTGTGCTGGTGAGGGCCTGTAAGTATAGCTACTTGGGAGGCTGAGACAGGAGAATCACTTGAACCCAGGAGGTGGGAGGGCTGCAGTTGGAGCAGGAGATCATGCCACTGCACTCCAGTCTGGCAACAGGGAAATAATAATAATGATAATAATAATATAGATAATAATAATAATAATAATAATTTCATATCCTGTTAAGTTCTTTTAAAATTGAAGGCAATTTTTTTTTTTTTTTTTTTTTTTTGAGAGAGAAGTCTTGCTCAGGTCTTCCAGGCTGCAGTGCAGTGGCACGATCTGGGTCACTGCAACCTCTGCCTCCTGGGTTCAAGTGACTTATCCTGCCTCCGACCTCCCCAAGTTGCTGGGACTACAGGTGCACACCACCACACCCAGCTAATTTTGTATTTTAGTAGAGATAGGGCTTCACCTGTTGGCCAGAATACGATTAAAAAAAAAAACAAAACAGAAACACTGAGACCAACTTATAAAGTAATAGTAAATTATATTAGCCCCTTCTCAAATATATGGTTTGCAAATATTCTCTCCCAATCCATTGGCTGCCTTTTATTTTGTTATTTTCATTTGCAGTGCAGAAATAAGCTTTTACTTTGATGTTGTCCCATATATTTATTTCTGCTTTTGTTGTTTGAATGATATCACAAAAATCATTGTCAAGAACAACGTAAAGAAGCTTTTCCCCTGTGTTTTCTTTTTGAGAATTGATTCATAGGGTACATGTGTAGGTTTGTTACGTGGATATATTGCATATTGTGGGATTTGGACTTCTAGTGTACTCATCACCAAAACAATGAATACTGGACCCAATAGGTACTTTTTCAACATTCACTCCCCTTTTACCCCCACACTCTTCTGTAGTCCCCAGTGACTATTATTTTTCTCTGTTTGTCCATGTGTATGCATTGTTTAGCTCCCACTTATAAGTGAGAATGTGCAGTTTTTTTTTTTGTTTCTCCATTTTTCACTTAGACTAATGACATCCAGTTGCACTCATGTTATTGAAATAAACATGATTTCATTATTTTCTGTTGCTACAGAGTAGTTCATGGCATATATAGTCCATATTTTGTTTACGCAATCATCCATTGATGGACACTTAGATTTTGTGACTTTGCTTTTGTGAATAGTACTGCTATAAACACATGAGTGCAGATGTCTTTTTGATATAATGATTTCTTTTCTTTTGGGAAGATATCCAGAAGTGGGGTTGTTGGATCAAATGACAGTTCCATTTTTAGTTCCTTGAGAAATTCTCATACTATTTTCCATTGAGATTGTCCTGATTTACATTTCCACCAACAGTGAACAGTGTATAAGAACTATCTTTTTCTAGTCATCCTTGATAAAATTTTTGTTTTTTGACTCTTTGGTAATAGTCATTGTGACTGGTATGAGATAGTATCTCATTATGGTTTTGATTTGAATATCTCTTGATCAGTGATGTTCAGCATTTTTTCATTTTTGTTGGCTACTTTTATGTCTTCCTTTGAGATACATCTGTCCATGCCCTTTGCCGACTTTTTAAATTGGGTTATCTATTTTGTTTTTCTTGATGGGTTGTTTGAGTTCCTTTTAGATTCTTGATATTGGTCCTTTGTCAGATGCATAGTTTGCAACTATTTTCTCTCATTCAGTAGGTTGTCTGTTTATTTTTCTGATTATTTCTTTTGCTGTACAGAAGCTTTTTAGTTTAAGTCCCATTTGTCTCTTTTGCTTTTATTGCATTTGTTTTGAGGTATTAGTAATAAATTTCTTATTTTTGGTCTTATATTTAGGTATTTCACCCATTTTGATTTGGCTTTGTGAGATACAGTTTCAATTTTCTTCTTTTGCATGTGGATCTCCTCTTTTTCCCAGTATTATGTGTTAAAGACACTATCTTTCCCATTTTATCTTCTTGGTTCTCTTGTTGAAAATTAGTTTGCCACATATGTTTAAAATTATTTCTGCGTTCTCTATTCTGTTCCATTGCTTTTTATGTCTGTTTTATGCCAGTAGTATTATTTTGATTACTATAGCTTTATAATATAATTTGTAATCAGGGTAGTATAATGCTTTGTTTTTCTTGTTTTGGCTATTTTGGGTCTTTTGTGGTTCTACACAAATTTTAGAATCATGATTTTATAATTTTCTGGGAAGAATGCCATTGGTGCAGTGGCTTATGCCTGCACCCATGCACTTTGGTAGGCTAAGGAAGGAGAACTGCTTGAGCCCAGCAGTTGAAGAGCAGTCTGGGGAACAGAGTGTGAGACTCCATTACTTAATTAAAAAAAAAAAAAAAAAAAATTAGCTGGCTGTGGTGGTGCTCACCTGTAGTGCTAGTTACTTAGGAAGTTGTTAGGAGGATCATTTGAGCCCAGGAGTTTGAGGCTTCAGTGAGCTACAATTGCAGCTCTACGACAGCCTGGGTGACAGAGTGAGACCCTGTCTCAAAAAAAAAAAAAAAGAAAGAAAGAAAAGAAAAAAGAATGCCAGTGGCCAGTGGAAATTGTGGAATTTTGATACAGATTGCATTGAATTTGTATATTGCTTTGTGTAATACAGACAATTTAACAATATAATTATTNATTCCCTAGTATTATATTAGTTTTGATATTATTGTAAATGAGATTTTCTTGATTTAGTTTTGGAAAGGTTGTTATTGTTGTATAGAAATTCAATTAATTTTTGTAGGTTGATTTTGTATTCTGCAACTATATTGAATTTATTTATTAATTCTAGTAGTTTTGTGGGATTAATCATCGAAATATAGAAATAACTCACATCATTCAGTAGCATAAAAACAAGTAATTCAATTTTTTAAAATGGAAAAACTCCCTGAAGTTTCTCAAAAGAGAACATACGAATAGCCAATAGATATATAAATTAGTCCACGCAAAGAATTTTTGAGTAATATGACGAAAGTGCTGGCAACCTAAGCAAATTTAACACATGGGATGACATCAAGTAAAAAAGTTCTGCACAGCAAAGGAAACAATCAACAAAGTGAAGATATAACCCACAAGTGAAATAAAATGTTATCAAACTACTCTTCTGACAAGAGATTATTAACCAGAATGTGTAAGGGGCTGCTCAATCAACTCAACAGGAGAGAAGAAACAAATAATCTAATTAAAAATTGAACAAAATATATAGACATTTCTCAAAAGAAGACATACATGTGACAAATATATGAGAAAATGCTCAATATCACTAATCATCAGAGAAGTGCAAACCAAAACTACAATGAGATCTTATCTCACACCAGTTAAAATTGCTTTAATTCAAAAGGCAGGCAATAATAAATGCTGATGTGGATGTGGAGAAAGGGGAACATTTATAGAGTATTGGTGGGAATGTAAGTTATTATAAGTATAGATATGACTCAGAAATCTAAAAATAGAATTTCCATATGATCCAGTAATCTCACTGATGTGCACATATCAAAAAAAAAAAAAAAAAAAAAAAAAAAAAAAAGGAAATCGGTATATTGAGGAGGGCTCTGCCCATCCACGTTTATTGCAGTACTATTTATGAGAGCCAAATGTCTATCAAGAGATGAATGAATTTAAAAATGTGATATATATTGCACAATAGAATACCATTGAGACATTTAAAAAAAATGAAATTCTGTCATCTGTAACAACATGGATGAAACTCAAAGACATTGCGTTAAGCGAAGTAAGCCCAGCACAGAAAAATAAATATCTCATTTTCTCACTATCTGGAAGCTAATAAAAATAAAAATAAGTAAAACTAAACCATGAAGACAAATAATAAATGATAGCTACCAGTGACTGGGAAGAGTGGTGAGGATGGGTACAAATATATGCATACACAGAATAAGATCTAGTGGTTGGTAGCACAATTGAGCGATAATATTTGAGTAGTTTATTGTATCCTTTAAAATTCACTAAAAGAGTGAATTTGAAATGTTCTAAACACAATGAAATGACAAATGTTTGAGGTGCTAGATATCCCAATAACCCTTAATTGATTATTACATATTATATATTTGTATCAAAATATCACGTTTCCCATAAACATGTATAACAATTATATATCCATAATAATTAAAAATTAAAAAAATTAAAAAAACACTAATTATGACAGAAATACAAATTAGAACCACAATAAGATATCACCACACACATGTTAGAGTGGCTGTTATCAAAAAGGGAAGATACAGCACGTGTTGACAAGAGTGTGGAGAAAAGGAAACGCTTGAACACTGTTGCTAGGAAGGTAGATTGGTGCAGCTCTTGCAGAAATCTATATGGAAGTTTCTAAACAACCTAAAAGTAAAACTACCATATGATCCAGCAATCCCTGCATAGGTTTACACCCAAAGGAATTAAAATTACCACCATATAAAAATATCTGCACTCCATGTTAATTGCAGCACTGTTAATAACAGCTAAGATATGGAAACAAATGTGTTTATTAATGAATGAATGAATGAAGAACTGTGGTAACTGACATAGATAGATAAAGATATATTTTCACAGAAATAGCCTAAACACCAAGAACATTGCCTGGTACATAGAAGATAGTGAATAAAAACATTTGTAGAAACACCAAACAATTTTAATCTTACTCTGAGAAAATTATTATAATAAATTTCTATTTATTTTTAAAATTACATTAAATGAGAAATAATCCCAGCAATGCTATGTTCTCTTCGATAACAAACTAAATAAAACAAATATCAATTGTAATAAGTTCAACCTAAATAGTGGATTTAACTAAATCTTACAAGACCTGCAGTACAAAGATTAATATTACAGAATAATAATATTATGTACTTTTGAAGTATTTGAATACAATATTTAGCATAGAAATATGCACTGATACGTGATCATAATTATAAAGAGTTACCTAGTGAAATGAGTGACACTAGTGATAGTATTGAGGCCAAGTTTCTAATTTTCTCTTTTCTGTGCTACATGGAGCAAATGCCAAAATTAAAGGTTTTATTTAAATAAGCAGTTGAGGTATAGTGAAATGATCGCACTTAAATTTTCTTAGCTTTGCTCTCAACATGAGTCTAGGTATTACAAAATTATTTCCTCCCTGACTCTATAGCTTTCCAAAATCAAGTCAACAAGCTTAAAGATCTGCCTCAATTTTTATTTTATTTTTGAAAATATTTCTTACTTCATCTTACACGTTGCACTTGGCTTCCTACTCAGTAGAAAACTTTTACTTTTCATACAAATTCTTTTATTTATTGTATGTATACACATTAATTCATAGACATACTCCATTCTAATCACTCTTCAATAATATAGTTGATTCAACTTACTCTTAGGGTTGTGTGTGACTCATCCCACCATCTTGTTCTTTCTCACCTTTGAGTAGCCCCTTAGAGGACATACTACCTGTACTGATCATTTTAAAGTTCAGCACTGAAAGAATAACACAATGAAATGTGGTAATAATGTATATTTATAAAAAATTAATTGTTATGTGAATTAAAAGTAGGTGGAATGCTAAAAAATGGTTTATATTTTGTTTTTACAATTTTTTTGTTTCAAGCACAAGAAAGTTTCCCTTAGTTGAAACTCAAAGTAACAATCACTCTCTTAAGAGTTCAAAATCTACAGCTCTATATTTAATTTAAGTAATAAAGACTCATAGTTCTTGTTTAGTAATAAATAAAATTACATGAATAAATCACTATAATATTTTAAGCCTCCTTTGATTTCTAGAGAAGATAATTATTGCTCTTTTTTTAGATCATCACAATATCCATGAAAATACATCATTTGCATTTTAAATTACTTTCATCTAAAAAAAGGCAGTGCTTTTACATGATTTATGATTTTACATAATAGAAACAACAGTTCCATCTATACTAAAATCAAGTGTTTTGAGATATCATAAAATAATTTTATCAGTTAAATTATATAATAACATCGATTAAAACAATGTTAACATTATCAATCTTTCTAAAAAATTTCCACATATGTACACATTGGTGTGCATTTTCTTTATGTGAATATCAGTTTGGATGCAAGAATACAAGTTGACAGGATTTTATTAAGCTAATGATGGTCCGTACATATTTATTATGTTGGTACATATTTTACATATTTAGCTTTTGACTTAGTCATGTCATTGTGAAAAGGTAAGAAGTAAGTTGACAATGACAATACTGACTATACTTTTTTTTTCTTCTTTAAAATTTGTGTGTATCAGAAGGCAACTAAAGATAGGCTACTCTATAATTACCACTGAGGTCCTGGGCAGCCTGCCATTCTCACAGCATATTTTATAGACAATCATAAATAACATTCCCAGCAGCATATCAGAGACAATTATCCTGCACCATCGGCCTCATTGTTTTGATTTAATGGGGTCTTAGAAGCAAAAGCAGTGCTCACTTGTCACACCTAACGGCAGGACTCTAATATGTTAGGTATTTTTCTCAGGGTTCATTATGTTTGGCTTTGTTTCTATTATTTTAATGCTCATTTTGTGTTTCAAAGGTGAACACATAAAGATGTATGAGTTTTCTGTCTTTTCATGAATGAAACATATACAAGGAAATTGTGGAGGTTGCTAACTAGTGTTTATAATCTGATCTTTTACGTTTTTTGGAGAGCGGAATGGAGAATAGGAGGATACACATGTTTTATAAGCATGATATCCATAATTTTGTATTTCTAAATATTTTTACATTTTAAATATCCAGTCCTTCCCTAAATGTTTACATATAAAGAAAAGTTTTGGTTCCTAGTCCTCTGCTCACTATTCATATTTGTTCCATTCCTTCCCTTCAGCCCTTAATGTGTTGTATTCTTCAAGCAACTCAGATTTCTAATATCTGTACCTATTTATATGTGTCAAGTTCACTGTGGAATTTATTATGATAAAAGAATAATAGATGGTTAAATATCAAATGAAAGGAATAGAGTAAAGTTTCATATAGAATTTATATATATGTTTTCCTGTTACATTACACTTTAACTATTTGCCTGAGGTTCCTAGACACAAGCCACACTCTAATGGAACATATGGATCAATGCAATATTTCTGAAATTACTAATATAAGTCCAAATTGTATAAGGGGAGAAAAGCTTATTTTATAGGAAAAATAAATTTCTATTATTTATAATTAGACTTACTCCATTGTGTACATTTTAAAAATAAAGCAATGCTGGCCAGGTGCGGTTGCTCACACCTGTAATCCTAGCACTTTGGGAGGCTGAGGCTGGCAGATTACGAGGTCAGGAGATCGAGACCATCCTTACTAACACAGTGAAACCCTTTCTCTACTAAAAAATACAAAAAATTAGCCAGGCGTGGTGGTGGGCTCCTGTAGTCCCAGCTACTCGGGAGGCTGAAGCAGGAGTCCCAGCTACTCGAGAGGCTGAGGCAGGAGAATGGCATGAACCCGGGAGGTGGAGCTTGAAGTGAGCTGAGATTGTGCCACTGCACTCCAGCCTGGGCAACAGAGCGAGACTCCCTCTCAAAAAAATAAATAAATAAGTAAGATAAATAAATAAATAATAAATAAATAAATAAAGCAATGCCATTTTAAAATTTCTTAGGTAGCTCTTAACATAATTATCAATTAAAGTTTAATATATCAAAATATCTAGTAATTTGCATTTTATTTGAGTGTAATATTGTGTGAAAGTGCCAGTATTTACCTATACTCCTAAAATAGTGAAATCTTACTATCTTTTTATAATCTTTACAACTAAAACAAAAGTTGTTGACTCTTTTAGTGATCTTTTTCTAGTTTTCTTTCCCTTCCTTCCTTCCTTCTTTTCTTCCTCTCTTTCTTCATGATAGGCACTTTTATCTGCAAGAAACAATAATAAAGAATGTGCCTGCAAATTTAGGACAGATAATTAGTAATGTAGGACTTTCTTCATATGTTTGTTTGCCATTTGTATATCTCCTTTTGAGAATTGTCTATTCATGTCTTTAGTCTGATTTTTGAGGGGACTGTTTATTTCCTACTGATTTGTTTGAGTTTGCTGTAAATTCTGAATATTAGTCCTCTGTCAAATGCATAGTTTGTGAAGATTTTCTCCCACTCTGTGGGTTTTCTGTTAAATCTAATGATTATTTATTTTGTTGTACAAAAGCTTTTTTGGTTCAATTAAGTCCCATCTATTTATTTTTGATTTTGTTGCATTTGCTTTTGAGCTTTTGGTCATGAAGTCTTTGCTTAAGCCAACGTCTGGAAGGGTTTTACCAATGTTATTGTCTAGAATATCTATGGTTTCAGGTCTTAGATTTAACTTTTTGATTCATCTTGAGTCAATTTTTGTGTAAGGTGAGAGAGGAGGGTCCAGTTTCAATCTACATGTGGCTTGCCAATTATCCAAGTACTGTTTATTGACTAGGGTGTTCTTTTTCCACTTTATGTTTTTGTTTGGTTTGTCAAAGATCAGTTGAGTATAAGTATTTGACTTTACTTCTGAGTTCTCTATTCTGTTCCATTGGTCTATGCTCCTTTTTTTATATCAGTACCATACTGTTTTGGTGACTATAGCCTTATGGTATAGTTTGAAGTCGGGTAATGGGATGCCACCAGATTTGTTCCTTTTACTTAGTGTTTGCTTTAGTTACATGTGTGGGCTCTTTTTTTGTTCACCTTAAGGTAATAAAAGCCGTCTATGACAAACCCATAGCCAACATTATGCTAAATGGGGAAAAGTTGAAAGTATTGCCCCAGAGAACTGGCACAATAAAAGAATGCCCACTTTCACCACATCTATTCAGCATAGTAATGGAAGTCCTGGCCAGATCAATCAGACAATAGAAAGAAAGAAAGAAAAGGCATTCAAATCAGTAAAGAGGAAGTCAAGCTGTCACTGTTCTCTGATGATATAATCATATACCTAGAAAGCCCTAAAGACTCATCCAAAAAACTCCTATAACTGATCAATGAATTCAGTAAAGTTTCAGAATACAAAATTAATGTACACAAATAAGTAGCAATGCTATACCCCAACAGCAACCTAGCTGAGAATGAAATCGAGTACTCAACCTCTGTTACAATAGCTGCAAATAATAAAATAAAATACTTAGGAATATATTTAACCAAGGAGATGAAAGCCTTCTACAAGGAAAATTGCAAAACATGATGAAAAAAAATCATAGATGACATAAGCAAATGAAAACACCTCCCATGCTAATGAGTGGATAGAATCAATATTGGGAAAATGACCTTACTGCCAAAAGCAATTCAATGCAATCTCCATGAAAATACTACCATTCTTCACAGAACTAGAAAAAGCAATCTTAAAATTCATATGGATTCTTTCTTTTTTCAAATTAAAAATACATATGAGAAACATTTCCTATTCTATTTGTTATTGGGATTATAATTACTATTATTATTGGTAAAAAATATTACTTTATGATCAGTCTCTCATTACATTGCTCTATCTCTAATACCAATTTATTTTGCTGAGTACCAACTTCATGCTGGAAATCCTATGTACATGCAATGTATGAATTATCATAATAGTCATGTATATTTAATGCCAATATGTCAAAATATACAGATAAAAGTTGAAGCTTATACATTACAAGTAAATTTTAATGGCACTCAAGTTATTTGGATTATGTTAAAAGAAAAGAATTGGTTAATGGTACTATTAGAAAAAATAAAACCTTGAGCATTTACCTATTAAAAGGCCATAATTTAGTGACAATTATTAAAGCCATTTTCTTATATTTTATTTCTTTTACTTATAAAGGCATTTAATCATTTTTTATTTATTTTTTAATTAATACACAATAACTATACATATTTATGGGGTACATGTGGTATTTTGATACACGAATACATTATGTAATGATCGAATCAAGGTAATTAAAGTATTCATCAACTCAAATATTTACTATTTCTTTGTTATGGGAACATCTCCTTATCTTTTAGATTTCCACTATTAACACTGAGGAAAACAACACTTATACTTCACTTAAACAATATTTTGAACTGCTAGTCCCCTAACAGTTAAGACTGGTCACAGACTATATAAAGGACGAGAGTAGCAAACTGTTAGATAGTTTATAGATTTTTCATGTAAGCCAGATAAAGTAGACCCTTCATCTGTTGTTGGTATTCTTAGTAGGAGCTTTTCTGCCACTGTTGATTAATGAGTCTAGTAAACTCGTTTTAGCTAATTGTAGTGAAAAAAAGAAGTCAGATCTTTTCAAGAATAAGAAGAAAGAGGAAGAAGAGGAAAAGAGAAGGAAAAGGGAGGAAGAGTTGTTAGAGGAAGAAGAAGAAAAGAGAAAAATGATGGGGAAAGCAAATTGCATAACACTGAAAGTTTCCTATGTTCATAGCAAAGTGTCTCATGAGCAAGTACCAAAATAATTCCTGGATAATGCACATTCAAAATACAAATACATGATTATCTCTCCTAAGAAGAAAATTACTACTCAAGAATTAAATTAAAAATTAAATAAAAATTTAATCTTATATATCAAAATATCTATTTCATAATATTTACAATCTTGCATAATATCTAATATATATATTTTAGACCCATTAGGTAACATGAGTTTGATGATAACAAAATTTATGACATGGTCAACCTCAGAGAGGTCCACAGTTAAAGTGGCGAAACAAAAACACAGAGAATATGATAAATTTTATCATTGACTTTCACCAATCAACAGCAAATACTGTCAGCAAAGTGCAACCGATTTGCAATCCTGCCTTACCACTTTACCACTAACACCCTAGGTTAAGCCTTCATTATCTCTTATTGGGAAATTATAACTCAGACTGACCTCCTTTTTTCATGTGTATCTCCCTACCATCTCTGCACTGCCCTGGAACTGTCCTGCCATTGCTTTGCATCTTCTTTCCTATAAGAATCTAAAGTATTTTCAAAGTCCTCTAAGCATTTATCTGAACTACTTTTCAACTTCACAGTTTTCTTCTCTCATGTTGTTTCAACCACACAAATATTTGTGTTCTTTTATCAACCCAGACATATGCTTACTTCATGGCCTTCACACATTATTTCTTCTCATCTCCCTAAAATATTTTCAATATAGGCATCTACATCACTCACTACTTCACATCATTTAGGTCTTCTAACCATACATTTTCAGAAGAGGGAAGCATATCACATAACTTATCAAAAGACAGAAATTACATGTGAAAATTTGTGTCACAGGCTATGTTAAGATTCAACTTTCATAGACAAGCAACTAATCTACAATAATGTAACAATTTTCAATGATAGCATGTTACCTGATATTTATTCCAATGTGACTTTTATGTGTATATTTTATGAATACTCATTTTATTACTGTATTTTCACTTAATTTTATTCTTCAGGTAATAACATGTAATGATCGAAAAGAATTGTAGAGATTATCTAGATCGACTGATTACAAAATTTAAAATCCAATGCATAGCATCTCCTATAAATATCACAGGGCTTATCTTCGTGAATGACATCAATGATGAGAAAATTGTCACAGGTAAGGATATTCTAGAATAAGAAAACTAAACCTGACCTTTCAGCTTACTTCAGATACATGAGCGAGCCCATCTGAAATTAGTTTAATTGGTCCTAAATCAAGATAACTTCTCAGTCTACCTATAGACCTCTGGGGTTGAGGATTCAGTATATTCTTGATGCCACTAAGTTTTTCTTGTTTTTCTTTAAATAACATTGTGTAACAATAAAAAAAGATATAAGTAGCTAAGGGTTTAATTGGTATTTGCATGTGGTATATACCAAAATGTAATATCAAAACTAGATTATATGTACATATATAGAAATTTTATGCTGAAATTATGAATATCATTATACAATATGTAAAAATCAACTAGGTAGAACTATTCAGCAATCAGTTGGAATTCAGAGTAGGACACAGGTGACAGCTCTGTGTAGAAATTATTTGAAAATCTTTCAAGTTTTAATTTACCCAATAGATACTTATTATGAATCAGTGGAGAGGCAAAAATGTCAACATATGTATGCAGGCAAAGCCATGGAAAATAGATTCAATCGTTTTTTCATCAAAAGGAGTTGTTTTCTAATTATTTTGCATAGCCATCAACTTGAGCACTTGTTAATAATTGGTAATATAATAAATAATCTTTAGATTCAAAGTTTTGTGTGCAGTTCAATAAACTTCTATGTTAAAGTGTTCTCTGGGTTATTCTAAAATATTTACTTCTCAGATAACACTTTGAGAAACATTTATATAAAGAGTGCAAATAGACCTAAAATGTATAAAAAGGACCTTAAAATCACTGATATTTAAAATATAAGAGACTCAGGCAAAATTAAACTGAACAGCAGCCTTAACACTATTATTCAAATGTTATCTTCCCTGGAAACAATGAAAAAATTCAACCACCAGCTCTCAAAGGCACTTTCCAGCTATTTTTTTCCTGCTTAGTTTTTAACCTCAGTTGTCATAAATATCTGACATTTTATAATAGCTATTTAATTCTAATACCAATTAATATTACTTTAAATATTTATATTGGGTTCTCTCTTCCACTACTGAGCTCTGAGTGAGCTGATGTTTTATCTGCTCACTGCTTTAACCTCAGTGCCCCAAAGATAATCTGGCACAAGTTAGGCTATTAGACTACCAATATTTAGTTGTATAATGCTAGATAGAAAAAAAGTTGTTTTTTTTTTTTTCTCTAGAAGATCCCACAACTATTAGTAGTTGTACCTAATTGTCATCAGAGCAAGCTTCCATACATAAGGGATACTTCTCAAGCAGAGTTAAAGATTAAAAGGCAGTGGGAAGGACGGGCACGGTGGCTCATGACTGTAATTCCATCACTTTGGGAGGCCGAGATGGATCATTTGAGGTCAGGGTTTTGAGGCCAGGCTGGCCAACATGGTGAAACCCTGTCTGTAGCAAAACTCCAAAAAAAAAAAAAAAAAAAAAAAAAGGCCGGGCTCAGTGACTCATGCCTGTAATCCCAGCACTTTGGGAGGCCATGGCAGGAGGATCACGAGGTCAGGAGTTTGAGACCAGTCTGGCCAGCATGGTGAAACCCTGTCTCTACTAAAAATACACACATACAAAAAGAAAAAAAAAAAAATTAGCCAGGCATGGTGGCATGTGCCTGCAGTCCCAGCTACTCGGAAGGCTGAGGCAGTAGAATTGCTTGAATCCAGCAGGCAGAGGTTCCAGTGAGCCGAGATTGGACCACTGCATTCCAGCCTGGGCTACAGAGCAAGTCTCCATCTCAAAAAAACAAACGAACAAAAAAAGTAGCCAGGCATGATGGTGGGCACCTGTAGTCCCAGCTACTCGGGAGAAGGAGGCAGGAGTATCGCTTGAACCTCACTAGGCAGAGGTTACAGGGAGCCAGGATTGCACCACTGCACTCTAGCCTGGGCGAAAGAGCAAGATTCTGCCAAAAAGAAAAAAAATAAGGCAGTGGGAAATAGTAAGATTAGCAGTGCTTATAACTCTAAACTCAAATGGCTTGCTGCTTGTAATGCTTATGTACCTAAAGAGCAAATTCATGAATTTTTTGAAATATTTTAGTTATTGCAGTAGGCTGAGTTCCAAAATGAACCCCATATTTTCATGCCCTAATCCCCAGAATCTGACTGTAATAAGATATCGTGCTCATAATATTTCAAATGTTATAAAGGTACTAACAATTTGAGTTTGATTTATGGGAAAGAGAGGTTCTCCAGATGGATGTAATCTAATTGCATGAGACTTTTAAGACAGAGAGCTTTTTTCTCTTGGAGCAGAAGAGGAATCCAGAGAGAGTTGGTGGATGGGAAGATGTAAAAGGCACAGTTGCTTTTTAGATGTAAAAGGCAATGTAAGAAAATATGACCTTATGGGTCAGATGCTGTAAGACATATCTGGCTCACACTCATAAAATGAGAAAGGGCAGATACATTTTTACTCACTTTTTTAAAGGCATCAAAGTTTTTTGAAAACTACGAAGAAGAATAACTAAAAACCATAAATCCGTGGAGCTGAGAAGTTTCCAATGTTGAATGGACAATATTCAGCCACGTTTTTGGTAGTGGAGGCATTTACAAATTATGGACAAACAGAAAGAATCTGGATGGAAAATTGAAAAGAAAACTCAGAAAAGGTATTTAATGATTCATCAGGGCTAATAACAATCTGGAAAGTTAGGGGGATACAAATAATAGCTTGTTGCCTCGGATAAAGTGGAAAGTACACAGATCTTTTTAAAAGCGAAATACAATTGCACTCAGTCTTGTGATACTTATTGCTATAGCACACATATAATTTCTTTGCCCTCATCAAAACTTATGGTGAAATTGGATCACTAATGTGGTATGTTGAGAGGTGGGGCTCAGTGGGAGTTATTTGGGTCAAGGCGGCAGATTTGTCATGAATGACTTGGTGCTATTCTCACAGTAATTAGTGAGTTTTTAATCTCAAAAAATTGGAGTAGATTTTGCAGGAGTAGAAATAGATTAGTTTTATTGAGAATAGTTTGTTATGAAGCCAGAATGCCTCTTAAGTTTTCCTCTTTCCATGGGTCTGGATCTCCTTTGACATTCTCGACCATGTTGTTAGGCAGCAAGAAAGTCCTCCCAAGAAGCCAGAGACATGCTCTTGAACACAACAGTCTGCAGAACTAGCTGAAAGTAGATTTTTTTCCTTTATATAAAAATTATTTTTTTATTAATAGCAACACAAGACTAAGAAAAAGAAGTAACAAGCATTTATAATGTAGTATCTATGAAAATAAATTGAAAATTAAAACAATGTACTAATCACAAGTTAATCACATAAAAAATGAAATAATTAAAAAAACTTGTTAAACAAAAAAGGCAATGCTAAAAACATGTAATGATCTTTAAAAAATTAGAAAAGGCATGAAAAAATTCCACAGAGATTCTCGACAGTATTCTAAGACAGTATTTCTGTGATTGTATAAATTGTCAACTTGATTAGATTGAAGGAGGCCAAGTATTGTTTCTGGGTGTATCTGGGTGTTTCTGAGTGTTGCCAGAAGAGATTAATATTTGAATCAGTGGACTGGGAGAGAAAGACCCACCCTCAGGGAGACCCATTCACATTGTGAGTGGGCACCATCTCATTGGCTGCCAGCATGGCTAGAAAAAGCAAGCAGTAGAATTTGGAAGGAGTTGACTTGCTGAGCCTTCTGATCTCTATCTTTTTCCCATCCTGGATGCTTCCAGGCCTCAAACATCAGACTCCAAGTTCTTCAGCTTTTGGACTCTTGGACTTACACCAGTGGTTTGCCAGGGCTCTCAGGCCTTTGGTCACAGACTGAAGGCTGCATTGTCGGCTTCCCTACTTTTGAAGTTTTGGGAACTGATTGGCTTCCTTGCTCCTCAGCTTGCAGGCAGACTATTTTGGGACTGCATCTTAATGATCATGTGAGTCAGTACTCCTTGATAAACTCCCTTTCATATATGCATCTGCCTATTAGTTCTGTCCCGTCAGAGAAGCCAGACTAATACAATTTCTGTATATGTAAGAAATCTTAAAAATTTGACAAAATTCTATAAGAACAATGTGAATCTAGCAGTTATGCAGAATTAAAATAGATATACAAAATTAATTGTATTTATATATTGCTATGGCCAGAATATTTGTGTCCCCCTAAAATTCATATGTTGAAATTCTAACTTGGGCAATGCTTAGTAAAGACAATGGAGTAGGATAGCAGTCAAGATCCCAGAACTGTAGGGCAACCAACATGCAAAGACTGTTGTAGGAAAGCCACAGGCACAAGATTTTAACCCATGAGAGCTCTTGGGTAGACTGAGCCCAGCAGAGCCATAGGAATGGAGCTGCCTGAGATCTTGGGGGTCCAACACAACCCCAGTGTGTCCAGAAGGTTAAAACATGGAGTCAATAAAAAAATTTTCTGGGACTTTCAGATTTAATGATGTTTTCCCTCTGCGTTTTAGGCCTACTTGGGACCAGTTACATCTCTTTTCTCATATATTTCCTCCTTTTGGAAGTGGAATAATTATCTTATGCCCGTCCCACCACTATATTTTAGAAGTAGACAATTTGTTTTATTTCACAGGCTCATAATTGGAGAGAATTTACCTCAGGATGAATCTTGCCAGATGTGGGCTCCTCAATCTTGATCTTTCCTTGTCCCTGAAACTATAAGAAATAAATCTATAATTTTGTTAAATTACTAAATATTAGATATTCTGTTAGAGCAACACAAAAAGAACTACTACTACTGAGTTTAAACAATTCAATATTTCTGTGACAAAAGAAAAGAACATGGACCCTTCCTTTACTATATATATTCAAAATTATCTGGCATGTATGAAAAAAACTAAAATTTAGAACTTTCACAAAATAACATGAAATAAAATAATTACAATATTCTTTAGAAAATTATCTGAGGACACAAAAGTCAATAACCAAATTTGAAAAGCACAAAATGAATTTCATCAAAATTAAATGTTTTAATCTTCAAAAGGTATCATTAGAAAATAAAAAAAGATAGTCTTAGAATGTGAGAAAACTATTGAACACATTTCCAGATTTCCAGACAAATAATGTGTATTCAGTGTACCTAAAATGTTTTTTTTTTTTTAACTCAATAATAAAAAGATAAACAGAAATCTTCTGAAAATGTCACCAAGATGATGGGGTAGGATATACCAGCATTGATCTTCTTACAAAACAAAATTATAAATAGTAATCTACAAATTAAAATACACATGGAAGTGTTCATGGGTACAGTTAATAATCTGAACCAACACTATACAAGAAAATAAAAAAAAATAACTAAGGATATCCATTCAGAAAATAATTTATGGTGAGACGGACATACCTGAGATGCCTAGAGATGGCTAGAAACATAAGAGAAAACTGAAGGCTATCAATGTGAGCCATGCAGTGAGACCCACCATAATTTCCAGTGGCTGCTCCACAGAGGAAACGGATACCTTTTCTCACTGAGGTCACCAAGGCCATTTCTGCTGGGAAACCTCAGGAAGGGAGATATGACTACTCACTCACTACCCTCTCAACAAAAACAGCTGCTATTGTGCTGACCTGGGACTGAAGCCATGGCTTCTACAAACTGCACCCATTTCCTGACTCCCAAACTGTGCCTGATCCACGAGAGCACATATTCCAGACTCCAGCTTTGTGGTTGCCCTGTAGTTACTCAAACCTCAGACACTAGGACACCTAGTGGGCTAGTGTATACCCCAGAACCCAGAGCTAATTTTCATCCATGAATACCTGTGTTTTAAAAACTGTAGCTTACCTACCAATGAAGGGTAGCCTATGCCCCAGATTAAGGTGGTGCTATACCTCTGCACATACCTATGCTCTTGAACCTGGCTCTCTGGCTACTTTACAAGCATCAACACCTTTTATCCAATTACCAGTGCAATAGTGGGGGTGAATGCCTCTGCTGTAGTATTTCCAAGTGTGTCCAAACTTCAAGCTTTAGCTTCATGATCACTGGCAGAGCACCACTCATTAGACATTGGTGCTGCCACTAGTATGAGCAAGCCTGCAAGCCATATCTAGTGCCAAGAGCGATCCTCTTGGCAACAAATTACCTGATAGGAAAAAAAAAAAAAAAAAAAAGATTCCGGAGGACCAATGTGGCTTTTGCCACTGGGGACCCCAGTAGGCTTTGCACCTGATGTGGACACCCAAATGGTTGGCTACTGAGGAATCTCACAATCTTTAGTAACTGAAGATTGACAGAGCTGCACAGAGACTACACTACTGCACCCTCACTGAGGCCAAAACTGCTGCACCTCACCCAGCCATCACCCTTACAAAGACAAAAGCCTTCTTCCCCATCAAGACCAACCTGCAGTGCTTAGGAAAAGTAACCTCACCAAATGTACAGATATCAAAACAAGACAATAAGAAACATGAAAAAAAAGGTATCACTAGCAAAGGATACAATAATTCCCCAGTCACTGATCATAAAGAAATGGAGATCTACAAACTGCCTAACAAAGAACTCAAAATAATTGTTTGAAGGAAGCTCAGTGAATTTTGAGGAAATACAGATAAACAATTCCAATAAATCAGGAAAACAATAAATGAACAAAATAAATAATTTACAGAAATTGAAATTATTAAAAAGTTGGAAACTGCAGAATGGAATAAATGAAATGAAAAGTTCAATAAATAGCATAAAGAACAGAATTGATCAAGCAGATGAAAGAATCTGTTACTCAAGGATAGCTTATTGAAAAAGGTACAGTCAGATGAGAATAAAAGAATGAAAAGCAATGAAAAAATCCTGTAAGATTTATAGAACATTGTCAAGAGAGCTAACATTCACCTAATAGGATTTAGAAAGGAGAAGAGAAGAAAATGACAAAAAATAAAGAAATTATAGCTGAGAACTTGCAAAATTTGGGGGAAGATATAAATAAATATCCAGGTAGAGGAAGATCAAACATTTCTAATTGGGTTCAATCTATACAATACTATACTATGACATATTATAGTTATGTCTGGCAAAATGTCACTGAAAAAGAAAGACGTCTGAAAGGCTCAAGAGAAAAGTATAGCACATCCAAGGCAATTCTAATAAGGTTATTAATAAATTTCTCAGTAGAAATCTTACATGCTAGGAGAAAGTGGGATGATGTATTCAAAGTGCTGAATGAATAAAAAACTTCAAAAAAAAAAAGCAGGAGACTTTTCCGTGCAAAGATGTCCTTCAGAAATAAAGGAGAGATAAGGACATTCCCAGACAATTATTAGGTAGGTGCAAAAGTAATGGCTGTTTTGCAGTTGTAAGTAATGGCAAAACTGCATTTAACAAAATAGCCATAGTAACTCTTTATCAGTTATTGCTTTGAATATAAATTGTTTAAATTCTCTAATCAAGACATATAATGACTCAACAGATTTTTTGGAAGACCCGACCTTATGCTACTTAAAGAGATTCACATGACTTTTAAAGGCACAGATAGATTACAAATTTAAAAAATGAACAAAAGGATATTCCATGCATAATGAAAGCCAAAGGAAGTAAAGGTACATCAGATAAAATAATAAAATCTTATAAAAGAGTTTTTAGACAGCAAATGTGTAAAGCAAGACAAATAAGACCATTACATAATGATAAAGGAGTCAATTTATCAACAGGATATAACAATTGTAAATATATGTACTTATCATTGAAGTAACTAAATATATAAAGCAAAGTTAATATATTTAAACAAAAATATATAATGTTCTACCATAATAATATGGGATCTCATGTTTCCACTGTCAACAATAGACATATCACCTAGGCAAAATATCAATAAGAAAACACTGAACCTGAACTATACTCTAGGTAAACTTGACTTAACAGATACATACAGAACATTTCATCTGAAAGCATCAGAATACAGTTTCTTCTCAAATGCATATAGAACATTCTTCAGAATAATTCAGTTTTTAGACCAAAAAATAAGTCTTAACAAATTTAAGATTTGAAAGATATCAAATATTTTCCAAACATAATTGTATGAAACTAGAAATAAAAGAAGGAATTTTATGAAATGTAATAAGTATGTTGAATAATAAATTTGATGCATGATCTTAAACATAATAAAAGGAAAAGACATATAGCCATCACAAAACATGCAGAAAATTATAAAAAAAATTATACACCGTTTTATAATACAACCTTTTAACAAATTAGGTATAGAAGGAATATATCTCAATACAATAAAGTCATCTATGAATAGCCCAGCTATACATATATAATGTACCATAAGATGGTACTCAATGGTGAAAATTTTAACTCTAAGATCAGATACAAGAAAAGGATGCCCACTCTCCCCACTTCTATTCGACATAGGATTGAAAGTCCAAATCAGAGCAATTAGGCAAAATAATGAAATAAAAGATATCCAAATTGAAAAGAAAGTTGAATTGCATGCATTAGTAATTGTTAAATTATTAATTGTGTCTATTTCACATAGTCTGTATATAGAAATTCCTACAGACTCCATCAAAAAACTGTTAGACCTAATAAATAAATACAGTAAAGTTGCAGAATACAAAATAAACACACAAACTCAGTAGCACTTTTATACACTAAAAACAAACTCTTCGAAATAGAAATAAAGAAACAATCCTTGGAGCTGTATTGTCCATAGAGTATATAAAAAAATTCTATTTACAATAGCTACAAAAACCATAAAATATTTAAGAATAAGTTTAGTCAAAGAGGTGAAAGAGCTATACAATCTATAAAACATAGATGAATGAAATTGAAGAAAACACATATAAATGGAAAGATATTCTGTGTTATCAATAAGAATAGTTAGGATTTTACCCAAAAAGATCTCCAGAGTCACTGCAATTCCTGTCAGAATTGCAATGACATATTTAACAGTAAGAGAAAAAGAAATTATATAATCAGTATGTAACCACAAAAGATGTTAACAACCAAATAAATCTTTAGCAAAAATAGCAAAGCTAGAGGTGTAGCACTATCTGATTTCAAAATCTACTACAAAGGTAAAATAATTTAAACAGTTTGGTACTGGCACACATATAAACACGTAGACCAATGAAACAAAATAGAGCCCAGAAATAATTCCATGCATTAATGCTCAATAGAATTTTGACAAAAATATCAAGGACACACATTAGGGCAAGCATAGTGTCTTCTCCTCAATACATGGTGCTGGGGAAACTGCATCACCATATGCACAGAAATAAAATTAGAACCTAATCTCACATAAAGTATAAAATCAACTAAAATAAATTAAAGACTTAAATGTAAGGCCTGAAACTGTAAAACTACTAGAAGAAAATATTGGGACATTTTTTCTTATAGTTGGTCTAGGCAATGTTGTTTTTTTCTTTTTATACTATCCACAAACCACAAGCTACAGAGGCAAAAATAGATAAATGATATTACATCCAACTAAAAAGTTTCTGCACAGCTAAGTAAACAACAGAATGAAGTAACAATTTATAGAATGGAAGAAAATAACTGCAAACTATATAGCTGTTAGGTAATTATCATTCAAAATATATAAGAAACTAAATGGCAAGAAAACAAATAACTCAATTTAAAAATTGTGGAAGGACCTGAACAAATATTTTTTTCAAAAAAACAAAATTGATGTACAGATGGTCAACAGTTATATGTAAAAGCACTTAACTTTATGGAAATGCATTTTAAAACCACAATGGAATAGTACCTCATGCTTGTTAGTTGTTTTTACTAAAAAAAATAAAAGATAACAAATGTTGGCAAGGATATGGGTATGAGACCATTTTATATTTTTGGTGGATATATAAATTAGTACAGACATTATGGAAAATAATGTAGAGTTTCCTCATAACATTAAAATAGAACTACTGTCTGATCGAGCAATTTTACTACTAGATACGTATCCAGAGAAAATTATTCAGTATCTCAAAGAGATCCACACTCTCATGTTCATCGCAGCATTATTTGCAATAGCCAAGTTATGGCATCAACTGAAGTATCCATCAACAGATGAATGGATAAAGAAAATGTGGCATATATACACTGATATGATTTGGCTGTGTCACCACCCAAATCTTGAACTGTAGCTCCCACAATTCCCACCTGTCATGGGAGGAACCCAGTAGGATGTAACTGAAGCATCGGGGCAGGTCTTTCCCATGCTCTTCTCATGACAGTGAATAATTCTCATTAGATCTGATGGTTTTATAGAGATGAATTCTCCTGCACAAATTCTCTCTCTTTGCTTGCTGCCATCCATGTAAGACGTGACTTTCTCTTCTTTGCCTTCTGCCATAATTGTGAGGCCTCTTCAGCCACGTGGAGCTGTGAGTCCATTAAACCTCTTTCCTGTATAAGTTACCCAGTCTTGGGTATGTCTTTACTAGTAGTATGAGAACAGACAAGTATATACACAATGGAATACTATTGATCCTTAAAAAAGAAAATTCTGTCACTTATAACACATTGCAGGGCGAACCTAGAAACTATCATGTCAATTGAATAAGTGAGGCACAGAAAGACAAATACTCCATGATCTCACTTCTATACAGAATAAAAAAAAAATGTCACATCACAAAAGAAGAAAGTACAATAGTTATTACTAGAACTGGGTGGTGATTGGGAAAATGTTAGGCAAAAGATACAAAATTTCAGTTAGGAGAAATAGGTTTAAGTAATCTATTGTGCATCATGATGGCTATAGTTAATAATAATTTATTATATAATTGAATATGTTGAGAGTAAATTTTGTGTTCTTACTACAAAATAAGTGATAAGGATGTAAGGCAAGTATACGAAGTAATAGTAATGTGTTAATTAATTTATGCATGGCATAATGGCTATAAATAAATTTTTTACTCATCAATTAAGACAAACAAAAATTAATGAAGTTATAATATCCAAAACTAAGTAAGAAAATTTAAAGAAAAGCATTTAACTAAAGGAAATACATGCATCTCCAGTGAACACATAGAAAGATATTCAGCATAATTAGTTATCAGGGAAATGCTAACTAAGATTACATTGAAAGACTGCTTCCTCTAAAATGTGATTAAATTTAAAATAGATAAAATTAATGATATCAATTGTTGATGGGAACATGAGATAATAGAATCTCCTACTTTGTAAGAAGAGTTTAAAATAACAAATGACTAATATACAAAACAACATAGGCATATCTCTAAAATATTGTGCTGTGTGAAAGAAGGCAGACACAAAATAATGCATGCTCATACGAAAGCCAAAAAAAAAAGACAAATCATATCAAGAAAACACAAAATAAGTCTATAATGACAGGAAGCAGATTTCTGTTTCTTGCTGCCAGAAGTGTAGATGAATGATTGCAAAGGGGCATGGTGGTACTTTTTAGGGTGAGAGAAATGCTTTACATCTTGATTTTGGTTCAAGTTACATAAATATACATGTATATATTTTAGAACTCATAAAATTATACACTTAGAAAGGGTGCAATTTTAATGTAAATTATATTTAAACTAAGCAGATTTTAAAAGACAACAGATTTATCCAATGGAAAACAAGTAATAAAATAGCAACTATAAACCCCATTATATGAATTGTTTCATAAAATATAAATGAACTACATACTATAAATAAAAGATTAAGACAATCAGACTACATTGACAGTAAAATAATTTAAAACCTTGACAAATTTAAAATAATTGAAATCCTTCAAACTTAAAACATTTCACAAAGGAGTATATTCATATGGTCTATAAATACATGAAAATGTTTTTAATGGCATTAACCATTAGGGTAATTCAAATAAAAGCTACAATGAGACAGTACCATACATCCACTAGAAAGGGAAAAATGCAAAAGTAGAAAATAGGAAGTTTTGGTAGAGGTGGGAAGCAATTGAACTCTCACACACTGCATATTAAACTGTAAGTTGATCAACCATTTAAAAAATATGTTGAGTGCTGCATAGACTGAACATATGCCTATTCAATCACCCAGTGTATTAATTTTCAATTATTGTTATTAAATACTATCACAAAATTAATGACAAAACAACATAGATGTATTGCTTTACAATTCTGTAGAAATACAACACAAATTTTATTAGACTAAAATCAAAGTTCTTTAATAGAGGATCTTGAGTAAAAGCCATTTCCTTGTCTTACCCAGCTTTTAGAAGACATCCCTTAGCTTTTGGATCCCTTTGTTAATCTTCAAAGCCAGAAAGGTTGCAGCTCTCTTTAACTGATCTTCTGTAATCATAGTTTACTTTCACTCTGAATTCAGCCAGGACACTCATAGATTTTAAGAACCCATGTAATTAGGTTGGGGCTACCTAAATAATCTGAGATAAATTCTCCATCTCAAAATCCTTAACTTAATCACATACACAACATTCTTTTTGCCATATAAGATAATAAGAATACAGGTTCCAGGAATTAGGATGTGGACATCTTGGGTTGGGTGGGGGGCATTATTTTGTCTAGCACATCCAGTAAATCCAGTGTCACATTTATATCTAACAAAGAGCATACATATGGTAAACAGAAGATAAATACTGTAGTATCCAGAACCACACTATGTGTAATAACCAAACAGCAAACAACCCAATGTCTATCAGCAAAGAATAAAAATTTACTTTCACACAATGAAATTTTACACTGGAATAGTATAGAACAATGAAAAGAAACAGCTATAACTACTTCAAACCATCTGGATGAGTTTTAGAGACATAATGTTGAGCCAAAGAACTCTGACACAAAAAAGTATCCACTGAAGCATTTCGTGTATATAAAGTACAAATACAGTATTAGACATATTAGACATAAGTCTAATTTATGCTGTGAAAAGTCAGGATAGTGATTATCTAAGAAGTAATAAAGTACAAACAAAACTTGTATTACTCATATTCTTTTTTGGTTCAGATATGAGTTGTACAAGTATGCTTACTTTGTAAAATTTCAGTGATCTGTATACTTAATTGCACATTATTGTGTATATTATAGTTAAAATGTTTATGCCGCTTTGTGAAAAAAAAAAAAAAAGCTTTAGAATAGTATTCAGCACAAATAATAATAGGTGACATTAATTAAGCTTTTATAATGTGTGAACTGCTGTAATAAAAACTTTACTTCCCAAAACACCCCGGCGATTTAGGTACTTTTGTCATTTTCCTGAGTTTAAGTAATATGACAAAGGTCAAACAGAGAACAATTGAGCCTAATTAAAAATCTAACTCATTCTGTTTCAAAGCTCATGATTGCCAAACACATACACACACACACACACACACACACACACACACACACACGCGCGCGCACCCGCACAGAAGCATCCCTAGAGATACTGCAGGTTTGGACTAGACCACTGTAATAAAGAAAATACTGTAATAAAGCAAGTCACACAAAACTTTAGTTCCCCAGTGCATATAAAATTTACGTTTACACTACACCATAGTATTTTATGTATGCAATAATATTTGGTCTAAAAACCATAATGTAAATACTTCAGTTTAAAAATACTTCATTGCTGAAAAATGCTAACAGTCATCTGAGCCTTCAGGGAGCCACAATCATTATGATAGCAGAAGGCCTTGCCTCAGTGTTGGTGGCTGCTGACTGACCGAAAGTTGTGTAGCTGTGAAAATTTCTTAAAGTTTGCAAATGGATATACCCTTCCTTTTACAAAATATTTATCTGTAGCTTGTGGTGATGTTTGATAACATTTAATCCACAATAGAACTTCTTTCAAAATTGGAGTCAATCCTTTCAAACCCTGCTTCTGCTTTATCAACTAAGTTTATGGAATTTTCTAAATCGTTCCTTGTTATTTTAACAATGTTCACAACATCTTCATCAAGACTGGTTTTTGTTTCAAGAAACCACTTTCTTTGCTCATCCATGGGAAGAAACTTCTCATCTGTTCAAGTTTAATCATGAGATTGTAACAATTCAGTCACACCTTCAGGCTCCACTTCTAATTTTAGTTATCTTGCTATTTCCACCACATCTGCAATTGCCATAGTAACACCAAAGATCACTGAGGACAGATCACTACATAACATATAATAGTTTGAAAAGCTTATACTTTGTGAGAATTACAAAAATGTGACACAGAGAAACAAAAGTAGCAATTGCTGTTAGAAAAAATGGCACTAATATGGGGGGAGGTGGGAGGGATAGCATTAGGAGATACACCTAATGTAAATGATGAGTTAATGGGTGCAGCCACCAACATGGCACATGTATACATATATAACAAACCTGCATGTTGTGCACATGTACCCTAGAACTTAAAGTATAATAAAAAATAAAAATAAATAAATAAATAAATAAAATTAAATGGTTAAAAAAAAAAGAAAAATGGCACTAATAGACCTCAACAAAGGGTTGCCACAAACCTTCAATTTGTACAAAACTCAGTATCTGTGAAGCACAATTAGACAAGGTATGCCTCTGTGTGTGTATGCATTTTAGATGTATTTTAATAGTGTATATATCTTAACTATAAAAATTATTAGAAATCTAAAAGTTGTATAAAGTCATTACAGACCATTAAGCTTCATATATTTCATACGTTTAGAAAGAATTGTATAAAAGAATATTTGGCTTCCAAGGAAGTTCAGGTTCTAATCCCCAGAGCCTGTGAATATGTTATGTTACATGACAAGGGAGGATTAATGTTGCAGATAGAGTTAAGGTTGCTAATAAATTGACCTTAAAATACAGAGAGTACCTTGTTTATCTGGATGGGCCTGATGTTATCATCACAAATACCTTTAAAGTGAAGGAGAGAAGCAGAAGAGCAGGTCAGAGAGAGATTTGAAGATGCCACACTGCTGACTGAAGAAAGGGCCGGAAATGATAAGAAATAAAGAAAGCTTCCAGAAATTGGGAAAGGGAAAGAAAGAGATTCTCCCTAGAGCTCCCAGAAGGAACAAAATTCTGTCAGCATCTTAACTTTAGCCCAGAAAAAACCTGTTTCAGATTTTGGCTCTCCAGAATTGTAAGACAGTAAAATTAGTAATTGTTTAAGTTACTAAATTTGCAGTAATGTCTTCTAGCATTGATAGGGTAAACTAATGCACAAACTTCACGTCACATACAATTTTAAGTTGAAGCTTCACTGTGCTGGCATTTGCCTACTCATCTGCATGTTTCTATCTCATACATGAGGCAGTTACCTCTGGAGAATAAAGTTTGTAACTCATAGCATTTTAAGTAACCCCTTATGGAAAATATATGAACATTAGTGGTTTTCTGTGGTATGTGACTTGTCAAAGACAGTCTATCCTGTTTTGTGTGTGTGTGTGTGTGTGTGTTGTTGTTGTTGTTGTTTGTTTGTTTTTTGAGATGGAGTTTTGTTCTTGTCACCCAGGCTGCAGTGCAAAGGCGTGATCTCGGCTCACTGCAACCTCCGTCTCCAGGGTTCAAGCGATTCTCCTACTTCAGCTTCCCGAGTAGCTGGAATTAACAGGCATGTGTCACTATGCCCAGCTAATTTTTGTATTTTTAATAGAGGCAGGGTTTCACCATGTTGGCAAGGCTGGTCTCAAGCTCCAGACCTCAGGTGATACACCCGCCTCTGCCTACCAAAGAGCTGCATTTACAAACATGAGCCACTCCTCCCAGCCAATTGTCCTTAATATCCAGAAGTAGTTCCTGGTTGGAGTTTGCTTTATGAAGACCATCCTAAATTGTGAAAAAAATTCTAAAATTGTAAAAATTAAAGTTGATAACCAAATGCACTAAAGCAGGCATCAATTATAATTAGAATCTTATTAGCAACAGATAAAAATTAAAAATAAATATGTATTTAAAGAGGTTATAATAATCAGTGAATGTTCTGTGTTCTGAATAGCAAGACCCTCAAATTATTTCAAGTCCAGAGTTGTAAGACTTTTAAATATTACTAGAGCACAGTACAAACTGAGTATTTTGGATACTAAGTATCTGAATGACCTGTAGGTTTGTAAAATACAGTCCAAAGTCCTTATGCCCATTAAACATTAAAAGTCTGTAGAATTCAAAGTTGGTCAAATTGGGATAGGAAAGCATAGATTTCACTGATGAGAAACCGACAGTTCTACTCCAGGGGTAGCAACTCTTAGAAACACTGCCAGTATTGGAGCTATTGCTCATAAATTTCGAGCTTTCAACTTTTACCTATTGCCATAGTCAACCTAAACAAGAAGCCAGCCTTGTAAAAAGAGCTGATGTTATAGGTTCTGGGGAAAAAAAAAAAAAAAAAAAAAAAAAAAAAAAAGAACATATAAATAATAGAGCTTGCTCTTAAGGTCTGAAAAAAGTGAAAGGTAATGTTTCAAACTGAAATATCTTACTATAGGATGCATAATTTTATAGAGTAAGAAGAATTGTTAATATGTAGCATGATAATAAAATAGAAGAAATGACTTACTTAGTTCCAAGTTATAATACTATTTAGAGTTCCAATGGTATGTGAAGTGCAATCTGCCCAAAAGTTACAATGTCCAGATGTGACCTTCACGAACTTAATTTATTTTATTCCTCTGAGAAACTGTCTTAAATTTTTAACTGCCCTACTTGTCAGCACCACCTGTCTGTACACTCTTAACCCTCAGAAGGTTCATTTTACTGGTCAACTTGGGAAACCCAGGGTCTGATGCATTGAAAGAGATTTCTCTTCTCTTTTTCCTAAGAAACAATGGCAGTTACATCTAACTGCTTCCTGAAGCTTAAGAAAAGATAAACTAATTCTAACCTTGGATTGTGGAATCATGTTTACTTTAAATATGCAAAGAAAGATTTGAACAGATACTTCATAAAAAAAGAAAAAAAAAGCTAAAACAACAGGCAGCAAACCTAGGATACTTTAATTAACAGAGCATCTCATACATTGAATGAAAATGGCAGGCCTGAAAAGGAATACAAGGTTTAAGTTATAATTTACGTGAAACAGAAACATAATCCTTGGACTGCTAAGGTTAATTAGGACTTAATTATAATGAATGTTTTTTCAGGTTGGGTGAAACAAATGGTATAATTGTATCTAATGCTTTAGAATATTGTTATTGTTGAACTTGAAGTAATTGTGTTTTTTTTCACCAATTCTTTGTTGTTGCTGAGCCAGACAGAAACCAATCATCTCTTTCTCCTATCTTTGAGAATTAGCAAAGCCAATATTTTAATATGTCTTAAATACCAACACTCCTGCTATTTCTCTCTTCACAACTCTTAAGGAGAACTGAAGAATGTCACATCAGGTGAGGTTGAGAGAACCTTATTTTACCACCAGATAACTTTTTTAAAAAATGAAATCTGAGTGTAAAATGAGCTCAAAAATGTCTGCCTCTCTGTAATAATTTATATAATAATCTAAAAAGAAGCAATCATATAAATGATATGATACCACTGCATAAGAGTTATTCTATAAGATATTTATAGTTTGCTCTATGAGATTAAAAAATGCATTCTTAATATATATTTCTTGTAATTACAAGAGAAGGTTAAAGTCTCAATGATTTGAATGGTAAAGAAAAAATTACAATCATATATCATTAGTATCAACCACCTCAATATAAAAGGGAAGCAGATAAATTCAACCCCAGGATAGTACTGACTAGCTCGCTTTTCTGAAATTTCAGTTTGGGAGAAACTCTCTTCTTCTGTTCTTCTTAGGATTACAGAAACAGTTAAAAGAAAGAATCATTACTAGTAGTGGAAAATCATTCTTCATATTATCTAATGATTAATATAATCTTTGGTAGAAAGTGTAAATAAAGAGCTCAAATGTTAGGAAGCTGAACAAGCTGCCCTGCAACTCTGGAGGAAAGAAAATTGTGAGACATGTTCTGCATTTATATGTGATATGAGGCTGAAGGTTTTGTCCTGGGGTAAGAAGCAGGCTATGGAAGGTAAGAGAGGAGAGGAGATGGAGTTTTCTTTGCTTCCCCTTGACCATGCTCTGCAGCAAAAAGTTACAGCCAGCATTAGTAATTAACTCAACTTTCCACCGCTGGTGTACTCATGTGTAAAATCAAGACTGTAGGAAAGCTCTGAGAAAGTGAAAAGCTGAGAAAAATCATGGGGCTAAGTAGATTAGGGTATTTTATTCTCCTCCATCTCCAAATTTTTAAGGCCTGTAAATTTTAATTTAAGGAATTTCTGCTCCTAAAGTGTGTGTCCTTTAAGAACAGAGATCTGATCTGAGGAGTTATTTTGCAGTATTTGAAATTATAAACTCTTCTGATGGTAGTGACTCCATTCTAAGGTTCTTTTTTTTTTTTTTTTTTTTTTTTTTTTTTTTTGAGACAGAGTCTCGCTCTGTCGCCCAGGCTGGAGTGCAGTGGCGCGATCTGGGCTCACTGCAAGCTCCGCCTCCCGGGTTTATGCCATTCTCCTGCCTCAGCCTCCCGAGTAGCTGGGACTACAGGTGCCCGCCACCTCGCCCAGCTAGTTGTTTGTATTTTTTAGTAGAGACGGGGTTTCACAGTGTTAGCCAGGATGGTCTCGATCTCCTAGCCTCGTGATCCACCCGTCTCGACCTCCCAAAGTGCTGGGATTACAGGCTTGAGCCACCGCGCCCGGCCTAAGGTTCTTATATAGTTCTTTGACTCTTGAGTTTATCAACCCAGGCTGTAGTCTGACCTACCAAAGACCCACAGATCCCATTAGGATAATCCTTGCTTTCCCTTCAAATACTTGAAAGACTGCTTTGGGCAACACAGCGAAGTTTCTTAGGTCTATTGTTGGATAGAGGGATGTGTCAGTGGTACTGTTCTGACAATCATTCTCCAAGGCACTACTTACGCCTTTCTGACATTTCATGGAACGTTAAATATTCTTATCTTGCATTTCACCTTTGCTCCAATGCCCTGTTTAACCTGAAAATAGTGGAAGGCCTGAGAATAAGAAACATAATTTTAATTTTGAAACTACCTATTACTGGTTCCTTTCAATTTTTTGACAATTTTACTTAAAAATGGAATAAATAAATTTTCAGTCTATTTCTTCTCCCTTTCATTTTATGATGGGTACTGGATAAAATCCAGGTGGTAAATTGACGGTTCTATTTTGAAATCTTTAAATAAATTACCCAGTTCTTAGTTACCTTTTTTTTTTTTTTTTAATTTTCAGGTTAACAAAGCTGACAGTTTTAATTCCTACCATACATAATGAAAATCCCACTTCCTCTAGCTTCTCACATGTTCCTCCTGTTCCTCTAAGCCTCCACTTTCTTCAACAACATCAGGCTACAGAAACAGACTCCTTGAAGCCTTTTAGGCTTTGATCAACACTCTCTAAACATCTTTCAAGCTTCATCTAACCAGCCGGTCCTTAAGACATTTGCACATATTTTAAATGTTTTCTACAACAAAACGTTTCCAGTTACCATAAAAACAACCCCAAAATTTAAAGCCTTAAACATATTTTTTTTTTTCTCTTAAATATGCAACTTTGGAAGAGCTTAGCAAGAGGTATTTCACCTTTAGTCAACATCAGGAAAGAAATTAAAGTATAAGATTATAATTGTAGATTTGCTTATTTCTCCTTCTTGTTCTGTCAGTTTTGCTTCATGTGTGGTAAAGCTCTCTTTATATATAAGAACATTTAGTATTGTTACATCCTATAGATGAATGTATCCCCTTTATCTTTAGGAAATGACTAAATAACTTACTTTATCTCTAATAAATGTCTCTCTTGTAAACTCTGCTTTAATATTAATATACCACCCCAATTTTTATCTTAGAACTATTTGTATCTTTACGTTTTGTCTTACTTTTTTCTTCAATCCGGTTTTAATTGCGATGTTTAGACTTGTGTAATTTTATGTGATTATCAATATGGTTAGGTTTAAGGCTACCATCTGCTGTCATCTGTTCGTTTTTCCCTTTTTCTTGTTTACTGTCTTCTTTGGAATTAATTTTTAATATATTTTATGACTCTATTTTGTTTGTTTTTTTGGCATATTAGTTACAATTATTTGTTTCTTTGTTTTAGTGGTTGCTGTGGAGATTATAGTATACGTTTTTAACTTATCAGTCTACATCCAAATAACACGATACCACTTCATGTTTTCAACTTATTGTTCTTTTTAATATTTTTGTGGTTGTTACAGATTTTATACATGAATATGTTATAAATGCTACAGTATATTGCTTTTATTTAATTTTTATTTTTTTTTCAAAGGGTCAATTATCTCAAAGAGATTTAAATAAAGAGAAAAAATCTTGTACATTTATCAACTAGTTACTACTTCTGGTGCTCTTTTTTTCTTTTGTGTAGAGCTATTTGCATCAGGTAATTTTTTTTATCTTTCTGCAGAATTGTATATACATTTCTGGTAGTGTGAGACTGTAGCTAACATAATCTCTCACTTTTCACGTGTCTGAAAACATTTTTTAAAAATTATTTCCGAAATATATTTTCAATGAATATGAAGTTCTAAGTAAACACATTTTTTTTTGTTTGTTTGTTTGTTTGTTTGTTTTTTCCCTCTCTCTCTCTTTTTCTTTTTTTTTTGAGACAGAACCTTGCTCTGTCACCAGGCTGAAGTGCAGTGGCATGATCTTGGCTCACTGCAACCTCTGCCTGCAGGGTTCAAGTGATTCTCCTGCCTCAGCCTCCTGAGTAGCTGGGACTACAAGCACACACCAGCATGACCAACTAATTTTTGTATTTTCAGTAGAGAGGGTGTTTCATCATGTTGGCCAGGATGATCTTGATCTCTTGACCTGGTGATCTGCCTGCCTCGACCTCCTGAAGTGCTGGGATTACAGGCATGAGCCACCAAGCCCCGCTTCTTTCAATGTTTTTAAAAATAGCACTCCACTGTCTTCTCATTTACATCACTTTGATAAAAAATATGTTGTCATTCTTATATGTATACTTCAGTATGAAATACATATTTTGCTCTGGTTACTTTTAAGATTTTCTACTGAGCACTGAATTTGAAATATTTGACTTGGTGTCCTTCTGTTTCTTGGGCTTAGGGATTATTGAACTTCTTAGATTCATGGGTTTGTCATTTTTATCAAATTTAAATTTTTTTTTCTGTTATATCTGTAAATATCAAACCATTTCCCAGCTGAGGGACTCAGATAACTTATGAGTCCACTTGGAGTTGTTCCACAGCTCACTGATGCTTTTATTTAAATTATTTTAAAATTCCTGTTTACCATTTTAGATAACTTTTATTGATGTGTCTTTAAACGCACTAATTTTTTATTCTGCTGTGTTCAAACTGCCCTTAAACCAATCAAGTTCATGTTTAATATTATATCATATAGTTTTATGTTCAAAAAATTTTTAGAAGCCTTTTTTACATTGTATTTTTCTTTACTTAACATGGTCAACACTTTAACTTTTCACACACATATATACAGTTAGAATATTTTAAAGGGTTTGAGTACTAATTCAGTCATCTGTGTTATTTCTGAAACAGTTTCTATCAGTGGTTTTAATCCTCATTATGGCTCAAGATTTTATGCTTTTTTGCACAGTGAGGAATTTTTTTATTGAATTTTACCTTTCTGAATGATAGATTTTTATAAAGTCATATAAATATTATTGAACAATTGCTCAATAGTGTTACAAATTTTGTTGGATGCAATAACTCACCTTGAGACAATTTGATCCTTTCAGGTTCTGATTTAAAAAAAAAAAAAATCAGTAGAATTTTTTACTACTGATGTAAAATCTTTGTGAGTACTCTACTTATATCTACTCTCCTCCATGAATTATGAGGTTTTACAGTTTGTCTGGTAGAATAGACATCATCCTCAACCATATGTGAGTGCTGAACTCTGTTCTCTCTAATCCTCTCACTTGGTTCTTCCACTGGACATGAGTAGTTTCCTCACACATATGCACAGATCATTACTCAAGTGAATGCTTGAAGGAAATTCTCAACAGATATTAAAATTTTCTGTATGGCTGTCTTTAGTGGAGCTCTGTCTCGAAAATAATATCTGCCTGGCTTTCTCCAGTTTCTCAGCTCCACTTCTCCAACTAAGAAAGTTCACTGAGCTTTCCCTGTGCCATTTCCTGGAAATTAACGGCAGTGACCTGAGGCAAGAATAGGCCTCATATCATATTTCTCTTGTCTCTCAGGAATTTACATGCTTCGTTGTCTGATGTTCACTGTTTTGCAAACCATTGCTTTATGATTTCATTTACTTTTTAATGTTGTAGTTGTTTCAGGAGACAGAGTAAATCTAGTTCCTTTTATTTCATCTTGTTTGATAGCTGAAGGCCTGTTTTATTTTTAAAATATAACTCTAAAAAATCAGAAATGCAAACAACTTTTCTCAGACTTTCCATAAACCTTACTTATTCCACTAAATTCTAAATCTCTGTATTCATCAAATATTCTTTGTTTGTTTGTTTGTTTGTTTGTTTTTTTAGGCGGGGTTTTGCTCTTGTCACCCAGGCTGGAGTTCAGTGGCCTGATCTCGGCTCACTGAAAACTCCACCTCCCAGGTTTGCGCCATTCTCCTGCCTCAGTCTCCAGAGTAGCTGGGACTATAGGTTCCCTTCACCACGCCCGGCTAATTCTTTGTATTTTTAGTAGAGAAGTGGTTTCACCGTGTTAGCCAGGATAGTCTCAATCTCCTGACCTCGTGATCTGCCTGCCTCAGCCTCCCAAGGTACTGGGATTACAGGCATAAGTCACCACACCCGGACAAGTCTTAAATTTTTTAATGGTCACTTTCATTCTGTTTTCACTTTCATAGCATCCATGGCCATCACTCTACTGAAATAATCATTTCCAAGTGTATCATAGGGTCTTATCATAAAACTTACTTTTCGTGAGTTCTTCCCAATAACTGAAACAATTAATCACTTTTTAAAACAACTATATAATCATTTTAACTTCCCTGCGTAAGACCATTCAATGTGTCCCCATTGCTTTAGGTAAACCACTATTTCTGGCCTACAGAGCTCTCAATTGCATGGACATTACCCATGTGTTCACCATGTCTCATCAGTGACCTCTCTTTTCAATCTATATTTACTAAATTCAGTGATTTCTAAGACCATACTTTGTCTTCCCTTCATTCCTGTGTACTTACTTTTGATATGCCTGAAACACTGTTCACTTTCTCATCCTGTTATCCTTTTTGTTTGTTTGTTTTTAAGACAGAGTCTCACTCTGTCACCCAGGCTGGAGTGCAGTGGCACAATCTTGGCTTATTGCAACCTCTGCCTCCTGGGTTCAAACAATTCTCCTGCTTCAGCCTCCCAAGTAGCTGGGATTACAGGTGCCTACAACCATGCCCAGATAATTTTTGTATTTTTAGTAGAGATAGGGTTTCACCGTGTTGGTCAGGTTGGTCTTGAACTCCTCACCTCCAGTGATCTGCACACCTTGCCCTCCTAAAGTGTGGGTATTATAGGCATGAGCCACCGTGCCTGGCCTTCATCCGATTATCTTTTATCTTGCAACTATTCTTTCATGCTTCATGTTGCAGTCATCTTAAGGCAATCCTCACCGTTGTCCCCCAAACCAGTAAAATGCTTTTTCTATCTGCTCATGTAAAATTTGTCTCCACATATAATGATACATATAATTTGACTAATTGCCTTTTTTTTTCCTGCCTGTTTCCTTCAGGCAAGGTAGACTACACTTATTTTATATGCTGTTACAAATGTAGCTCACAGAACAGTGCCTGCTACATAGAAGTCCCTGAATTAATATTTTTATTAAAAAAATCCATAACACCTTGAATATATCAAACATTGTTCTAAGCACTTATGGCACTTTCATGACTAGAATTGCTAACCTTATGGAATTTATGTTCTAATGGGCGTCACAGAAAATGAATGATAAGCATAATGAAAATTATTTTACTATGCAATAATGTGATAAATGCTACAATGGAAACAAAAATCAAACAAATCAAAATTAGAGCAGAAACATGTCAGGGAATGAAAATAGGTGGCAGAGGGATGAACTTCATGTAGTCTTCCTTGAAGCGGTGAAAATTCGGCTCATCTTGGAAGGAGGTGAGGTATCCATCCATGTATATCTAGGGGGAAAGTGTTCCAAGAAGAAAATACAAGAAGAAAACAATTTCATAAAGTAAGGGTGTGCCTGATGTGTTTGAGAAAGAGTAAGGAGTTCATAGTGGTTGAAGTAGAAGGAGCAAGGGAGAAAATCAGAAAGGTAGCAGTACACCTCATGTAAAGATTTCAGCTTTTACTCTGAGTAAAACAGAAAAACTTTGCAGAATTTTCACCTGATTAGGCACATAATTTTACCTATGTGTTAAAACATTACTCCGATATTTATATTGAAAATAAATTTCATAGGTGCAAAAGGAAAATGCAAGTTTGCCTCTTAGAAGATGTGTTAGCTTTCTATTGCTGCTGTAACAACTTAACACAAACTTAGTAGGTGAAGACAACACAAATGTATTCTCATGTAGTTCTGGGTCATAACTTAAAAGTATGTTTTACTAGGCTACAATCAATGTCTTGCAAGGGCTGTATGCTTTCTGGGATCTCTAGAAGAAAATCTGTTCAATGCTTTTTAGAGTATCTACAAGACTCCTGGTATTTCTTGGCCTATGGACCCCTTCCAAGCTATGACATCACTCTGATTTCTGCATCCATCATAATATCTGCTTCAGAAGGAATAACACAGGGGTAGTTAGGTATATAATCTAATTACATGAAATTCAAAATTGAATAATTTACTAATAATAAAAGGAGGAAACTTAAAAAGTAGACATAAGGATTAAAGAAAGATGCCTACCAATTCTTCAGGTCTATTGGAATAAATAATATGGGAGAAAAATCACCAATATTTTAGAGGGCTTTTGGGAACATATTTTCATTATGGGAGAGCAAGAGAGAAAAGGCTAGGTTTCTATTAGAACTGGAAAATTAGAACAAAGTTTAGAAACGGATTTAATGATGTAGGGATTTGGCACATCGTGAATTTGAGAGGGCATGGAGAACAAGATTGAGGTTTGAATGTGAGGTGAACACAATGGACAAGATTGAGGATGTGCAAAGCTTCATAGGGGTTGGATTAGAGCATGAGGTAAAAAACAGTCTGGAATTTTGGGGTCGCATGTATTTATAGTCAAAAATAGGAAAGAAGAGAATAATGATATTAGTTCTGGTGGATCCAAGGCAAATTTCAGTGATGAAACTCTTGGCATTGGAACTGATGATGGCATTGGTGTCAGGTTCAAGCCTCAGCTAAGGTCCCCGGGGAGTGGGTGAACGGGGGTCAGGAAGCTGGAAGAACACTTGAGGGACAGCAGGGACATGGTTTTATTCAGCAGCTCTCTCACACTGTCCGCCTTTGTCTCAGCTGCCTGCTCTGGCTCTGTAGCTGCAGCCCTTCTCAGCCGCTGACTCTGTGGCTCCTGTCACTCTCACACTTACAGCTGCACTCACAGGCACACTTGCTAGTTCCTAGCTCTCCCTTCCCCCAGGCCATCTGCAAGACAGCTGGCTCTCCCTACAGTGTCAACAGCTTCACTGTCTCCCTCTGGGTGCGTGCCTCATGTACAGTGTCAGCAGGGCAGTTATACCTTTTATAGAAAATGGTGGCTCAGAGCCAAGTTTCAGATTACACAAACAGGTTATATAACAAGCAGAGCTGTGAGCCTGTGCTCAAAACTCACTGAATCATGCTGGCCGGGATGTCTCCCTTGGCCTATTCTTGACCAAAGCATATCCATTTTTCTTACACTCCATCCCATCGGATCTCAGCTAGGAATGGACCTGACATTTGACAGAGTCAGCAGGATGAGGTGAGTGAGTCTTCAGCCCCTGAGGGTCCCAGGTTGGCAATGTGGCCACAGCATGGGCTGTGGTACCTAGCTGCAGTGGTGCTGCTATGATGGGCCCCAACAGAAACGTGGGAAGAAGTGGACGGGCTCCCATGAAGTATGGAGAAGGCAGTGAAGCAGCTGGAAGCACACAGCACCAAAAAGGAGCGGACCTTTACCAGCAGCGTTGGATGGGAGTTTCTGACTGCACTGCGGGAAGTACCTGCTCAGTCTCTGCAGGATGCTGCACAGGTAAGGGACCTCTAGGCACAAGGTGTGCACCTGGGGGCCCAAACGCACAACTTGGAGCAAAACCTGGGGGTAAGGGACCTCCAGGTACAAACAGGGCACTTAGAGGCCCAGATAAACAGCCTGGAACAGTAGTTGGAGACGGCCGTCAGTGCGACTTGGAGCCCATCCTTCTGGCTGGAAACTCCCATTCTGTCTGATGCTGAGGAGGAGGAAGCTTCTCCTCTGCACTCCCTATGATCCCCCAGAAGATAGAACATAAGCATCCCATGGGGCCCCAGGAGTGGGCCAAGGGCACCCCTACCATTGTGGAACACACTTCATACAGTGCTTATACTCCCACTGAGTTGCAGGAGTTAGGCAAGCAGTGCTGGTGTGCCCCCAGAGGGAGAGAGTGAAGCTGCTGACTCCGTGAGGGAGAGCTGTCCATCTTACAGATAAACACTGGTGTGTCTGTGTTGGGGGTGGAGGGTGGGAGATGTGGGCTGGGGGCGTGGTAGCCAGGAACTAGCAAGTGCACCAGGGAGTGCAGCTGTAAGCTTAGGGGCAGCAGGAGTTGTAGAGAGGGCTGCTAAGAGGGGCTGCATTCAGACGAGGCAGCAGAGACAAAGGCTGACAATGTGAGAGAGCTCCTGAATAAAGCTATGTCCCATCTACCTGCTGTCTCTCAAGTGTTCTTCCAGCTTCCTTCCCCCGTTCACCCACTTACCTCAGACCTCAGCTGGGGCTCAAACCTCACAATCGGGAAGGTTAAGACCACCCTACATGGTCACCTTTGACCCCACTCACACCCCCAATCTTTGTCCCTCCTCAAGGAATGATAAATTAGTGGATAATTGTTTAGAAAAACTTATCTTTGCAGAAAACACCCTACACAGTATTGCCCAAATCAAACTGAATGTAATTTCTTATAGGGGAAGCTGGATGTTTTAAAAAGACCAGTGGTTTTCAGCCTGTTTGTTGAATGCTTATTACCTCCCCCTTAATTTAAGAAAAGGTTTGTAGAAATGTATCCTTGGAAACCTCCATGAATAGGCATTTCAGCAATAGCAGTTGCCTTAACAAGCCACAGTGTTGTACAGATAACTCTTAGAGAGAACACTTGTAGGTGATAGAGGTCAGCTCTGTTTCTAAGCAGCACATTCTTCTTGATACCTAATCACGGCCAATAATTTCTGCTTTTCTGATTAGTGTGACAAGAAGTAGCAGTACATCCTATGATCAGGTAGAAAATATAACTTTGGAAGAAGATGTCACATAAAGGTGCCAAAAATACAGTTTTTTCTTTTTTCTTTTTCTAAATGATGCCCTGGAGGTGAGCTCTTCTGTCACCTCTTAAATAATTATTTAAAATATTACTTAAAGGCCGGGCGCGGTGGCTCAAGCCTGTAATCCCAGCACTTTGGGAGGCCGAGACGGGCGGATCATGAGGTCAGGAGATCGAGACCATCCTGGCTAATACGGTGAAACCCCGTCTCTACTAAAAAATACAAAAAACTAGCCTGGCGAC
>NW_016811527.1:131118-134117 GCF_001698545.2 Rhinopithecus bieti | reverse complement strand
GCAACACTCCGTCTCAAAAAAAATAAATAAATAAATAAAATAAAATAAAATAAAATAAAATATTACTTAAAAATATGTTCATTCTCCTTTCAATGTAGTAATGTAAAGAACAAGTAGAATGAGACTATAGAAATAGAAATCACTGTGATGTTGAAGTCTCCATGGAAAGTGATAAAACACTTATTACAGTTGGATTAAATCCCAAAAACATCTAGCAACTATAGAAGTCAACTGAGATTAAATGAATGGCCCCAAGCGTTGTTAGTCAAGGAAACAAAGAAAAAAAAGGATGTCTATATGAGAAACTGTCAGACTGAAATAAAACAACAATATTATTGGTTTCTAATTTTTGTGTGAGTATAAACAAAATGTCAAAGTCAAAGCAACCAGTCAATTACAGAGTGCACAGAGAACTTGAAAGGGAAACAATTTTGAAAAAGCTTGTTCTAAAGAGACTCTTGAAAAGTTATCATTTACTAGCAAAAATTATCTTCAGGGCAAACATCAAAAGATGGGGTAGATATCATTAAAAAAAGAAAATGCTTGAAAAGTTGAGATAAACTTTGTTCTATATTATTACTCCCTTTATTATTCATGAGAATTTTATACACCTGATGCAGAATGAAGAATTTAAATATTAATGAGTAAAGCATTCATAAAAAATATTCTGAACATAGAAGAAATACCCCAAAACAAAGACACAGCAAGGACAATTGGAACTATATAATACATTTTAAAATTAAGCTTTATGCTCTTTCCATTCAACATGATACATGTTACTATAAATTTGGAAAAAAATAACCAAATGAATACTATGTTATAAATATATAATACTATTGATTTATGAGATTAGAGAGTTTGATGTCACACAATGAGAATTCTGATGTTCACCACATAACAGCTTATACATCATTTAGAGATTGCTGTTAGCATTATTATTTAATTTATTATATACATTATATTAAAATATTATCATATAATTTAACCAGCAAACAAATATGTTTTGATAATTTTATTGTTACTAGTATTATTTAAGGTACAGCAAAAGTAACTAATTCTAAGAGGTTTTTAATTACTATCATGAAACACATTTGCAGCTCCAAAATAATGTATTCTCTTATGTTTAAGCTTGAAAATAAGAATACAAAATTTGAAAAATTAAAGTATAGTTTTGTATATAAAATGAAGGATAACTAGGAGATCTAAACAGTAATGGGTCTGGGAAAATAGCTTAAACAAGCACAGGCAATAGGACATGCAGATGTCCAGAAAAAAAATGGTTATGTTACAATATATGAGAGAATTTTTATAGTTCAATATAGGTAGTACACATCATATGAAGAACGGAATGAAAAAGGGGAATTTATTTGTATTTCAATCCTAATTACTCTTTTCAGAGTCATATTACTCTGTGATTTTAAGAAAACTATTCACTATAGTCATTAAATATGCATTGATCTATTTAAAATTTATAAATTATATAGTAATTAACAAGTATAAAGTTATTACATATAATATATCAGTTGTACATATATATGAATAAAGTGATATTATATTGCAGTAAAATTAATAAATGATATCTCTGTGCCTCAATCTGAGCAATTATCAGGAATATAATGCCATTAAAGTAAACAAACAAGTAGCAGAAGGATATGTTCAGAATAAACCCATAGGATTTGAAAGCAAGAAAATAATGTAGGGACTACAAAGACATATGTAGTAAATACATAATGAAAATGAAGAAAATTATAAAGACAATTTATAATAGCGATTTCCTTTGCAGAAGGGAGAAGCAGGTAAGAGGATCAAGAGAGACAAAAAAAGACATAAATTTTATTGTAATACTTCATTTCTTGAGCTGGATATTGGGTACGTGTTAATTTAATTGTAATTGTGTATCTTTTACACAAGCTCTGTGAATATCCTTTTATGCATTCATATTTATTTAAAGAAATTCAAAATTAAGTCAAAGACTTCACAAGGTCTGACAGCATAATAAAATGATCAAGTAAAGAATCCACCAAATAATTATATAAAATTATTCAGTATAAAAACAGAGATGTAATAATTTTCAAGGATTGAGGGCAGATCTGGAGGAAAAGCTTTAATTTCAGTAGATTGAATTTACATTTTTTAGAAGGTTTTGTAATAGTGGGTATATGCCTTCTACCAAGCATTACTGTCTTGTAAATAATAGGTTTGGAGAGTATTATATTATGCCACTTAAATAAACCTGTAGCTTTAAGGAAACTCTAGAACTCACAGAGACTTCTGTGGATCATTTGTTCTAGAAATATTTAAAACCTGACATTAAGAGTGCTACTATGCCTAATGGTACTTACACAGATGCTAGTTCTAGTTTAGATACTATAAATAAAAACTTGGGGAAGTCAGTCCCTGCTAACTTTTAAAATGTTCTATTCAATAAGGTTATCACATTAGATTTAATCAAATGATCTTTCTAGCTTAAACAGTAAGTGTATTTATGCCCTCCCAGGGTAGAACCTGTGTCTTTTGTGACTACCTTAATTTTTAATTACTCTGCTGGTACTACACTTGTACAGAATGTTATTAGGTCTTCATCTGAATCATTCATCGAGAAAATGTCATGTTAAATACTGATTGATGCATGTTCTAAAAACCTCTTGACTAATGGGGTTAGTAACTCAGAAAATTATATAGCTGAAGGAAAACAATAGCTATTCTGTGTAATTCAAGGACTTAAAATGTTTTTGATGATTTATTGCCCTGCTATCTTCATAATATTCATCCTAAAGTTACTGTCTCAAACCACTATATAGGCATCTATAATTCAGTATTCAGAAAATGTGCTGGCTAAGTTTAATAATTTTCACAAGACGGCCGGGCGCGGTGGCTCAAGCCTGTAATCCCAGCACTTTGGGAGGCCGAGACGGGTGGATCACGAGGTCAGGCGATCAAGACTATCCTGGCTAACACGGTGAAACCCCGTCTCTACTAAAAAATACAAAAAACTAGCC
>NW_016811527.1:123719-125228 GCF_001698545.2 Rhinopithecus bieti | reverse complement strand
AATAAATAAAAGAATTTTAATATTAGTCTAAAAGATATGTACATAGTTCAATGTCTAAAACATTGATTGCTGCTTTCATTCAGTTTGTTTAAGCACACAAACACATACACGTGTAATTTCCAGGTATTTTATTTGTCCAACACTATTTGATATTTTTTTGTCTCCTTTTTGAAAAATTCCTTTTCATTTTTCTGTTTCTGATAATTTCAAGATCTAAATTTTTGGCTTGCTATGTCTATGGTTCTACTGATTGTCATAAACAGTGCAGTATTTAGTTTTTTTTTTTTTTTTTTTTTTGGATTGTTAACTTATTTTTAACAGAAATATTATCTGGGAAACTTCAAAGGCTAGGTTGAACCTATGTTTTCCCAGAAAGTATTTGCTTTTGCTTCATATCAAACATCTCAGAACACTAAAATTAATTTAAAACAAATTTTGCAAGTTGTAGTTTCTGGAGCATTTAGTTAATTATACAATAACTTTGTTAAATTTTTAACACTATAAATTCCCTTCCTTCCTTCCTTCCTTCCTTCCTTCCTTCCTTCCTTCCTTCCTCTTTTCCTTTCTTTGTTTCCTGTCCTTTCTTTTCTTTTCTATTCCTGTTTTTGACGGAGTTTCGCTCTTGTTGCCCCAGCTGGAGTGCAATGGCCAGATCTCGGCTCACTGCAACCTCTGCCTCCCAGGTACAAGCAATTCTCCTGTCTCAGCCTTCCAAGTAGCTCAGATTACAGGCATGTGCCACAACGCCTGGCTAATTTTTTTGTATTTAGTAGAGACTGGGTTTTACCATGTTAATCAGGCTGGTCCTATGGTAAACCAATTTATATTTTCTCTTAAGTTTTTAAAAATGTACTATTTCTTAAAGTGTGCATAAGTCTGTACCACCTCTGCATTGATAATTATCATTTTTAATTTATCCCATTAACTAGATTGAACTAGATCAAAGAGAGTTAACTGACATGGCTCGTCCCTGTACATGAACATGAAGATAATGAGTATACACTTTTTAAGTTTTAGATGATGATTTACTAATATAAGAGATTAAACATTTTATTTAACATTGTAATCTTACATTTCTTTAATTAATATATAAGTATTTATTATATATTAAATTAAATACTTTCCCATATGTTAATTTTCTCATTATATTTCCCCTTTCATGAATTGCATATTTATTTTGACATTACGCCTATTTAGCCCTTTTAATAGTAGTTTGTGTAAATCAAGATGCCTTTCAAAAGTAGCTTTTACTGCAGGTTGTTTTTATCAACAAATACCCCATGTTGCACTTCAATGTCACGCTTTCCCTTGAAAAGCCTAAACCAATTTTCATTTACAATTACTTTCTCATCTTTTGATACTTTATTTCACTGTTCATCCCTAAAGCATTACATGTCAAGCTTTAACAATTTAGCAACCACATGTATTTTACTTTTCAAACTTACGACTATTTTAAGGACATTTTAAAGATAAGAAAGATTTTTTTTTTTTTTTTTTTTTTTTTTTTTT
>NW_016811527.1:96691-121428 GCF_001698545.2 Rhinopithecus bieti | reverse complement strand
CCTCCCAAAGTGCTGGGATTACAGGTTTGAGCCACCGCGCCCGGCCAACATTTTGATTCTTTTCTACCCTCCCTATATCTTAATTGTCAGATATCTGAAGACTTGTTTCCATAATGTAGAATCTGATGTTGCAACCTTGGGTCATGGTGCCAGGTGAGTTAATTTGGTGAGCAGCAGAATGTTATTCTCCTGCGTGGTATTTTCTCTGGGGACGACCAGTAACATCTTCAGTATGTATGGAGGTATATTTGCACACCAAGTTAAAAAAAAAAAAAAAAAACAGTTGTCTGCTTCCTTTAACTGATTCCAAAACTGCCCATGAACACTCCAACAGCATCATTAAAAAAAAAGTGCTTGGAGGGAAAGAGAAAAATTATCTAATGCTGATATAATGTTTACAGAAATGTGTAGTAACTGTTCAATACATAGGTGCATGTACGTGTGCATACACACAACTATGAACATACACATATATATTCTGTAATATGAGTTTTCAAGTTTATTTTACTGTTATCTGTTTCTCTGTGTCTCTGTCTCTCTTCTCTCTCTTGCTCTTGCTCTCTCTCTGTCTTTCTCATTCTCCCTCCCTCCCTCCTTCCTGTTCTCTCTCTCCACATACACACACACATTAATATATGTACATATATGCTATGGTCTGAATGTTTGTGTCCCAACATTTAAATGCTGAAATGGTAATCCCTAAGGTAATGCTATTAGAAGGTGGGGCTTTGAACAGATGATTAACTCATGAGGATAGAGCACCCATTAATGGAATTAGTGCCCTTAGAAAAGAGACCCCAGAGTGCTAGCTCTCTGCTTCTTCCAGGTGAGAACAGAGCTAGAAGGAGCCATCTATGAAGGCAGAGTCTCACCAGACACCAGTACCTTGGTCCAGGACTTTCTAGTCCCCAGAAGTGAGAATTAAATTTCTGTTGCTTATGTTACCCGGTCCATGACAATTTATGTAGTGGTCCAAATAAACTAATACAATCTATAATCTGTAATATGTATACGCATGCATGTATATATAAATACACATATATATACACACACATCCATACTTTCTAAAAAATGTTTTAAAGTATATTTATCATGGAATGCTATATATTCATCCCAATTATATTTTCATTACTCAATGCATTTTTAAAATATAACTTTAGAATTCTCAGAAAGGATTAAAATATTAACCTGTACATTCATTTGTTCACTGCCTTAGCAAATATTCTTGATATAATAATATCAGGTAATTTTATTAGTGTTCGTAGTAGTGTTGAACAAGCTAAATTCATTCACTCATGAAACTAGCATTCTAGTGAGAGAGTAAAATAAAAGCAATTTTAGTTAACATACATGACACATTTTATGAAAATATTATAATAAAGCATATTTAAACATATCCAGTTAAATGGAAAGTCTTGCAAAAAATAAAGTATTGTGGTTGTGGGACGTTTCTCTAATATAACTGAATAAAATGAAATGCAAACACTCTTTATAATCACTGGGCTTTCTCTTTTATACAGGAAACTTGCTTATCGTTGCCCTCTTACCATGCTTCAGCTTCTCTTCAATATTTTCTTTTTCTATGAACTTACATTTTGAATTTTTAACAGCACTGTCCTAGAATTGAGAATATGCTTAAAGAAGGAGAAAGGACCTAAGAAAAGCCTCACCACAGAAAAAAGAATCTTCAGACTGACTGACGTGATGAGAGTTGATAATATACATGTAACTTGCTTAGTGCCATAGGTATAAATTGATGGAAATTAAATTATGCCCATGTGATATATAAACATATTTCGTGTCTTTCCACATTTGAATTTTGGGAAAAGTGAAGTTTTAATATTCTTAGATGAAATATTAAACTATACATCAAAGTCAAAATGATATTCTGGTTTATGTCGTGCTGTGTGGGAGGGAACTGAGAGCTATTTATAAACTGTGTAGTCCCCTAATCACATTGTTTCTGCACAATTTTTAAATTAATCAAAATTTCCACATAGATTGAGTTTGGATATAATTTTTTAATTAAAATCTCAAAAAAAGCCCCAGAAAAATTAAACATCAAAAGGAAGATCTGTAGAATCTGCTAGAAATATAGTTCACAAAAAACACACAAATTTTAAAGCAATTAAAACTTAATTTTGAATTGAAGGAAACCAGTTCCTGTATGAATTACCATTTTTTCTGTTTTCATTGTATTAGTACCAATGTTATAATGGCAAATGTGTTATTTCAGAGGAAACCCAAGCCTAGAAATAGGCGAAGAGTGAAAAGTTTGGGTTTTAAGACTTATTCAGGGAAGATGGCATGCTTCAAGCTCACATAAGCTAGGACCATATAAATGTAGAATCATTAGTAAAAGGAGGTCAAGAAACATGGCCTGTTACCTCGAGTAGAAGGACTGTTTACAGCCAAGGTTCTGATTAAAGAAAAAGGCCACATTAGATATTAAAGTTTCAAGCTTAACCCTATTATAAGTCTAAAGGGAAAGAAAGTCATGATCTAGAAATTGAGGGAGTCCCCAGTATAATAACAAGGTAGTGGTATTCTTGGAGCTGAGACTGAATAAAAGCAATAATTAAAAAAAAAAAAAAAATCGTGTGTTGGAAACTTAATCCCCAATGCAACAGTGCTGGGAGGTGGGGGTTTTGCGAGGTAAACAGGTCATGAGTTCCCTGCCATCATAAATAAATTAATGCTGCTAAAAAAATGGTAGTAAATTCTTTGTCTCTTTTGCTCTTTGGCCATATGAGGACAAAAGGTTTGTCCCCACTTGCCCTTCCACCTTCACCTTCCACCATATAAAGATAATACAGCAAGAAGGCTCTCACCAGACACCAGATATTGGTGCCTTCTACTTGGAGTTTTCAGACTCCAAAACTGAAAAATAACCTTCTGTTATTTATAAATTATCCAGTCTCAGGTAGTTTGTTATAACCACAAAAGTAAACCAAGATACTTTGATAAAACAAAACATTCTTAAAATAATACATTTTAAATATTTAAATTTAAAACATTTCAGCCTGGCGCGGTGGCTCATGCCTGTATGTAATCCTAGCACTTTAGGAGGCCGAGGCGGGCGGATCATGAGGTCATGAAGTTGAGACCATCCTGGCCAACATGATGAAACCCCATCTCTACTAAAAACACAAAAATTAGCTGGGTGGGGTGGTGCGCCCCTGTAGTTCCTACTGGGGAGGCTAAGGCAGAAGAATTGCTTGAACAAGGGGAGCAGAGGTTGCATTGAGCCGAGATGGTGCCACTGCACTCCAGCCTGGTGATGGAATGAGACTCCATCTCCAAAAAAAAAAAAAAAAAAGCTTAAATTAAAAGCATTTCAATTACATATGTACTCGATTTCTGAATCTCAGAGAATCTGTGGACAATTCCATAATTACAAAAAACAATGCTCAATAAACTATTCAAAAGATTATCATCCCAGAAGCACTATTTGTATAAAATTTGTATAGAGTTATAGTTGATATATGGTGTATTAGCCCATTTTCACACTGCTGATAAAGACATGCCTGAGACTGGGTAATTTGTAAAGAAAAAAAAGGGGTTTAGTGGGCTCACAGTTCCATGTGGCTCACATGGAGGAGGATTCACAATCATGGCAGAAGGTGGAAGGCACAACTTACATGGCAGAAGGCCAGAGAAGTGAGAACCAAGCAAAAGGGGAAACCCCTGACAGAACCATCAGATATTTTGAGGCTTTTTCACTACCACAAGAACAGCATGGGGGAACTGCCCTCGTGATTCAATTATATCCCATCAGGTCCCTCCCACAACATGTGGGAATTATGGGAGCTACAATTGAAGATAAGATTTGGGTGGGGACACAGCCAAACCATAAAATATAGCTATTGAATAATGTCACCAAAGTTTTACAAACAAATGATTAGTTCTTCAAAATTATTTGTGTTAGAAGACTATACATGTAAGTTAATTATGGTTTCATTGATTCAAAATCATTTTGCCTTTTATATTTTCACAATAAATGTAAAAAAAAGCTTAACTGCTAATATTAATGTCTTTATTTTTCCATTGGTAAATACTTTTTTATGTTCATTTTATTCTCACATTTATTTCTGCAAAAGAAAGATAATATGTTTGGCTATAAGTTTAATATAAATCATATTTTTATTACTATTCCTAAGAGTTAGCTTGATCTCAAATAGCAGTGTAATAAGGATTGCATCAAAAACAAGGGTAGTAAAATTGCTACTGTCGTCCGTATTGATCAAGCTCCACAACCCATTCATTCTTTTAATAAATATTTATTCAATTTCATGTGCCGTGCTATGTTTTAGAGACAACATTAAAAACAAAGCTACTGGAGATAGTGCATAGAAAATTACAGTAAGCCATGTTAGGCACCACATGGAGAAAGGCAGGGATATGAAATAGAGTTCAGAGAACTGACCTCTCAAAAGAGAGGTGTGAACAATTTTCTTGGAGGAATGACTGTGCATAATTTAATAATAAGTAGGGAATAGACAGATGACGGAACAAAAGATAAGTAGATTACCCCAAGTAAAGGAAACATCATGTTTAATGTCTTAAAGATGCGGGAACTTAGCATTCAAGGTCCCATGGACTATACTTGCAATTCAGAAATGGAAGATGTTTGGAAGGTAAAAATGCTAAAATTTCTATGTAAGGATAATAATAATGAATTTAGACCTATCTACTTCTAAGAGTTATTTCAGGCTTTCATATTCTTAAAGTATTAAGTATACAGCAATAGGTTTGTTTCCTTTCTTTTTCTTTCTGTGTTTAGGTTTTCTTTTGTTTCGGTTTTTTTTTTTTTTTTTTTAGATGGGATCTGGCTCAGTCACCCAAACTGGAGTGCAGTGGCGCCATCTCAGCTTACTACAAGCTCCGCCTCCCAGGTTCACCCCATTTTCCTGCCTCAGCCTCCCGAGTAGCTGGGACTACAGGCTCCCGCCACCACGCCCGGCTATTTTTTTTTTTTTGGATATTTAGTAGAGACAGAGTTTCACCGTGTTAGCCAGGATGGTCTAGATCTCCTGACCTAGTGATCCACCCGCCTTGGCCTCCCAAAGTGCTGAGATTACAGGTGTGAACCACCGCACCCAGCCTACGTTTGTTTTCTTAGCACTCTCCTCTCTTCTCTGGAAAACTAACAGCTATTACCATCTTGCTAGATACCTACGGAGTCGATACTTTATACATTATGTCACTACCTAAAACAATGGAATTCTTCCAGGGGCAGTCAGCTGACTCCAACCGGGCAAATTATAGGACCTCCCTCCCATACACAGTCACTGTACATTGAACAGTAAGTTAGCACTCACCCAAAGGTACTGAAGCAAATCTCTGCTGCACGTGACATTGAAGGGAGATTAAACTGGTGTCTTTAAGTTCTTTGTTTGCAAACATATGGGAGAAGCTGTTGTGCGGTAAAAAAGAAAGAAATTTTCATATACATAATGGCAGAAACCACAATTACTTTTGCACCAACTTAATAGTTGTCCCCGAGACATGACTGCATCTCTGCTCTTACATTATTTTGCTTTCTTTATACATCATTGTTTTCCTTAGTCACATAGTTTCCAAATTTGTAAAAGCTGGCTTGTGTCTCAAGGAGTGAAGCAGAGTTACTAGCGCAGTGTTAAAAAAACTAAAGCCCAGTTATTGTTGGCTATGGGAAGATCTGCTGCTAGAAAATCTTGACAAAGGCTCTGAGCCAGTAAGAAACAGACAGCGAATGATGCAAACCTAGGACAGAAAAAAGTTCCTGCATGATAAGGGAATGAAATCTTTAAGATTGGTATATGTCCAGGCTACCCCACCCCTTCCCTCCAGAGGTATAAAACCATAAACAAGATTAGGTGGCTGTGGTTCTGGACTCTGCTATATCCCTTGCTTTGCATAGGCTACCATGTTTTGGGTGCAGCTCCATGAAAAAAAATGGAATCACTGAATAGCGAAATATGGCCTTTGTACTCTTCGACGAGTATTTCTCCTACATTGTGCCCTTGCTGTTTCAATAATAATCTCACATAAAAGTAATGTCAACCAAGCGTAGTGACTCACGCCTGTAATCCCAACATTTTGGCAGGGCAAGGCAGGTGGATCACGAGGTCAGGAGTTCGAGACAAGCCTGACCAAAATGGTGAAACTCTGTCTCTACTAAAACTACAAAAATTAGCCAAGTGTGGTGGCACACGCCTGTAATCCCAGCTACTTAGGAGGCTGAGGCAGAAGAATTTCTTGAACCCGGGAGGTGGAGGTTGCAGTGGGCTGAGACGATGCCACTGTACTCCAGCCTGGGAGATATAGTGAGACTCTGTCTCAGAAATAAATAAATAAATAAATAAATAAATAAATAAATAAATAAATAGTTATCGCAGAGGTTCTTTAGGTATAGAAATATTTCTGGAATCTCACTGTCTGGCCCAGGTTGGAGTGCAGTGGTGTGATCTCGGCTCACTGCAAGCTCCACCACCTTCTGTGTTCGTGCCATTCTCCTGCCTTAGCCTCCCGAGAAGCTGGGACTACAGGCGCCCACCACCACGCCCGACTAATGTTTTTGTATTTTTAGTAGAGACGGGGTTTCACCGTGTTCTCCAGGATGGTCTCGATCTCCTGACCTTGTGATCTGCCCACTGCGGCCTCCCAAAGTGCTGGGATTACAGGCATGAGCCACCGTGCCCGGCCAGGAATAGAAATATTTCTATACAAACTGAGTCCATTGTCATTGTCCTAAAGAGAAAAGTAAAGATTTGTAATTGTTCTGCATATGCAGACAGAGCTACTATTGATATTTAGATATTTTAGATAAGTTATACAATATAAGTAGCTCTTTAGCTAATTACATGTCTGAGTTACAGAAAGGTGATTAATAAGGCTAAAATATATCATCTTTGCTTGTTTATTTAATTAACTTACTTTTTAATTTCAATAGGTTTTTGGGCAACAGGTGGTGTTTGTTTACATGAATAAGTTATTTAATTGTTCTGAGATTTTGGTGCACCCATATTCCAAGTACTGTACACTGTACCCAATGTGTAGTCTTTTATCCCTTACCCCCTCTTAACTTTTCTCCCAGTACCCAAGGTCTCTTGTATCATTTTTATACCTTTGTGTCTTCACAGCACTTATGAGTGAGAACATACAATATTTGATTTTCCATTCCTGAGTTGCTTCACTTAGAATAATAGTCTCCAATTCCATCCAGTTTGCTGCAAATGCCTTTATTTCATTCTTTTTTATGACTTAGTAGTATTACATGGTATATACATATATATATATTCATATATATATATATATATATACACACACACACACCACATTTCTTTATCTACTTGTTGATTGATGACCATTTGGGCAGTTTCATATTTTTGCAATTGCAAATTTTGCTGCTATAAGTATGCGTGTTCAAGTATCTATTTCGTTTAATGACTTTTTTTTTTTTTTTTCCTCTGGGTGGATACCTCTAGTAGTGTGATTGCTGGATCAAATAGCAGATCTATTTTAGGTTATTTAAGGAATTTCTACACTGTTTTCCAAAGTGGTTGTACTAGGTTACGTTCCCACCAACAGTGTAAACATGTTCCCTTTTCACCACAACCTACACCAACATTTATTTTTTGATTATGGCCATTTTTGCAGGATTAAGGTGTTATTGCATTGTGGTTTTGATTTGCACTTTCCTGATAATTAGTGATGTTGAACACTATTTCATATGTTTGTTGGCCGTTTGTATATCTTTTTTGAGAATTGTCTATTCATGTCCTTAGTCTACGTTTTGATGGGATTACTTGCTTTTTTCTTGCTGATTTGTTTGAGTTGTTTGTAGCTTCTGGATATTAGTCCTTTGCTGGATGTATAGATAGTGAAGATTTTATCCCACTCTGTTGGTTGTCTGTTAACTCTGCTGATTATTTCTTTTGTTGTGAAGAATTTTTTATAGTTTAATTAAAGTTTCATCTACTTTTGTTTGTTTTTGTTGCATTTGCTTTTGGGTTCTTGGCCATGAAGTCTTTGCCTAAGCCAATGTCTAGAAAGGTTTTCCTGATATTACCATCTAAAATTTTTATGGTTCAGGTCTTAGATTTAAGTCTTTGATCCATCTTGAGTTCATTTTTGTATTAGGTGATAGATGAGGATCCAGTTTGATTCTTCTACAAGTGGCTTGCCAATTATCACAGCACCATTTGTTGAATACGGTGTCCTTTCCCAACTTTAGATTTTTATTATTATTATTATTTATCTATAAGTATTTAGTTTTATTTCTGGGTTCTCTATTCTCTGTCATTGATTTATATGCCTATTTTTATACCAATACCATACTGTTTTGGTGACTATAGCTTTATAGTTGGATTTCCTCTTTCTCTGTTTCCTCCTTGATTAACTTAATAATCGACCTTATGGCCGGGCGCGGTGGCTCAAGCCTGTAATCCCAGCACTTTGGGAGGCTGAGACGGGCGGATCACGAGGTCAGGAGATCGAGACCATTCTGGCTAACACGGTGAAACCCCGTCTCTACTAAAATACAAAAAACTAGCCGGGCGAGGTGGCGGGCGCCTGTAGTCCCAGCTACTCCGGAGGCTGAGGCAGGAGAATGGCGTAAACCCGGGAGGCGGAGCTTGCAGTGAGCTGAGATCCGGCCACTGCACTCCAGCCTGGGAGACAGAGCCAGACTCCGTCTCAAAAAAATAAAAAAAATAATAATAATAATAATCGACCTTATGAATTATTTTTCTGGCAATTCAGATATTTGATCTTGGTTTGGATCTATTGTTTGTGAGCTAGTGTGACCTCCTGTGGGTATTAAAAAACTTTTGTCATATGACTAGAATTGTTTTCTGTGTCTATTTATTTATTTATTTATTTATTTATTTATTTATTTATCATTTGGGTAGAGTATGTAAGAGGGAAGATCAAGGACTGAAGGGCTGCTGTTCAGATTCTTTGGTGTCATGGGGTGCTCTATTGATGTATTGATCTGGTGTTCTCCCCATTCCCCTTGAGATGGGGCTTTTTAAGAGCAGAATTGCAGTGATTGTTTTTGCTCTCCCGGCTCTAGCCACCCAGCAGAGCTACCAGGCTCTGGGCTGGCACTGGGGAGTGTCTGCAAAGAGTCCTGTTATGTGATCCATCTTCAGGTCTTTTAGCCGTGGATACCAGCATTTACTCTGATGGAGGTAGCAGGGTTGCAAAGTGGACTCTGAGGTTTTTGGTTTTATGTTTGTTTAACGTGCTGGTTTTGTGCTGGTTGGCCTCCAGCCAGGAGTTGATGCTTTCAAGAGTGCATCAGCTGTGGTACTGCTGAGAGAATAGAAATTTGCCCTAGGATTGCCAGGTTAAGTATTCAGGTTTCTCAGGTAGTGGGCAGGGTCATAGAGCTCCCCAGAGATTATGTCCTTTGTATTTGGCAACCAGGGCAGGTAGAGAAAGGCCACCAGGTGTGGGCAGGGTTAGGCATGTCTGAGCTCAGACTCTTTTAGGGCAGAGATTACTGCTGCTATTGTGGAGACTGTGTGATTTAATTGCAACATTTAAGTAAGTAAAATAAGATAAAATAAAATAATTTAGTTCCTAGGTTGCATTAGCCAAATGTCAAGCATGTACTAACCATATGAAAATAGTTGCTACCTTGTTGGAAAGGACAGATACACAGAGCATTTCCATTTTCACAGAAAATGTATATAGATACCATGGAGGTTTGAAATAAATGCTGAGTCCATTCAAACTATAGTGAAATACAGCATGTGAAAAAGTAATTCCTTATTGACTATAATATATGCTTAATAAAATATGATAGATTCTGATTCTGTCCAAGATTGACAAAATCTAATGCAGCCTACATGTCTCAGTGGTTAATACTAAGACTAAATAAAATTCAAGCAAATAAATACCTTTGAGGACTTTGAACAGTAAATAATAGAAGGCAGATTTAAGGGTAATCAGAACTTGAAGAAACGTCTATATGATGATGGTGAATTTACTATATTTTTCTTATCTCCTAGACTGTGACCTAAAGACTATCTCACAGGAAAAATATATAACAGGCACATTTATCAAAACCTAGGCGAGAACCACATATTTCTTGGCTGTAGGACCAAGAAAAAGGCCCTTCCTGGCAGGAGAATGTAGGAGGAAACCTTTTTATCTTTTCTATTCTTTCTCTAGCAGTCATGTGCCATTGAGCTGTACTTCTGCTCTTAACACAGTGGCACAGGCACTAAGACTCTGAGAGAAATATATATATTTCTAGGTAGAAGAATGGATCAAAAGAGGTTTCTTTGGATCAAAAGAAGACAGATGGAAGAATAGATCAAGAAAGGCAGAAAAGAGTACCATTATTTTTTATTTTTTATTCTCACTACTGTGCCATGTTGAACATTCCCACTTATGTAGAATTTTAGGACAGTGCTTGAGACTAAAATCTAAAATAATACCCTTTTTTAAAGCCAAAATATTGTAAAATTGGGCCATTGGGAAGCAGAAAAAATTGAGAGAATTCCTAAGATGAATGAGCTAAAGAAAGAGATCCCTAAATCTATGTATGAACTGGCACACCCATATCTGAAGTACCCTGAAGCTGCACCAAAGTAGGAGTAGAACAAAGGTTAAGACAGCTGAACTAGGCCAGGCATGTGGCTTACGCCTGTGTGTCCAGAATTTATTCCTTCCAGTGAGTTCTTGGTCTCACTGACTTCAAGAATGAAGTCGCAGACCCTTGCAGTGGGTGTTACAGCTCTTAAAGATGGCACATTCAGAGTTGTTTGTTCCTCCCGGTGGGTTCGTGGTCTCACTGACTTCAGGAGTAAAGGCAGAGACCTCTGCAGTGTTACAACTCATAAAGGTAGTGTGGACCCAAAGTGTGAGCAGCAGCAAGATTTATTGTGAAGAGCGAAAGGACAAAGCTTCCACAGCGTGGAAGGGCACCCCACCAGGTTTGCTGCTGCTGGCTCAGGTGGCCAGCTTTTATTCCCTTATTTGGCCCTGCCCACGTCCTGCTGATTGGTCCATTTTACAGAGTGCTGATTGGTGTGTTTACAATTCTTTAGCTAAACAGAAAAGTTCTCCAAGTCTCCACTTGATGCAGGAGGTCCAGTTGGCTTCACCTCTCAATCTCCCCTCTAAACAGGACCCTCCAACTGCTGCTGGGAATTAAGCGATGACTGCTCTAACTACTTCCTGCTGGATAGGGGCAAAGAAGGAGCCCTGCCGTTGTAGTGTCTTCTAGAGGGGAACTCTTTAAACCAGTGAAAGGACCAGGAGTTCTGTCTAGGGGTCCTCAGTAGAAGTTGTTAGTTGAGCTCACTTGGGGTTCTATTTGTATGACCATCTGTAGCTTGATGGCCTTGATCCTAGAGGAAACAAATTGGACAAGGAGGTTGAAAATACAGGGTCCGAAGGTGAGTAATAGCAAGATGACTGCCACAGGACCTAGAAATGGGAGAAGCCATGTCACCCAACTCCAGAGGTTGGCATAAGAGTTTGAAAAGCGTTGTCTGATTTCAGAAGACTTTTCCTGTAAACACCGGGTGGCATCTCGTGCTATCCCTGACTGGTTAGTGTAAAAACAACGCTCTTCCCCTAAGAAGGTTCAGAGTCCTCCTTTCTCAGCAGTAAGGAAGTCTAGGCCTTGGTGGTTTTGGAGAGTCACTGCTGTCAAAGAGTCTACTTGCGTTTGCAGAGTAAGGATAGATTTTGTTATTTCTTGCAAACTGTCTGAGAGGCAGATATAGGTTGAAGTTCCACATAAGAAGAATATGGCTTGGCTGGGTAGACAGAAATTTACCCTGGCTTTTAAAGGAATAGGGTACACTGTTTTTTCTTTACTATTTCTCTCTCTTTCTTTCTCTTTGACTTCTTCTTTATCTCTCTCTTTCTCTCTTTCTGACTCCTCTTTGTCTGTCTCCTCCTCTCTCTCTTTGACTTTCTGTCTCTGTCTTTCTCTCTCTTTCTCTGACTCCCTCTTTGTCTCTGTCTCTTCCTCTCTCTCTCTCTCTTTCTGATTTTCTGTGTCTTTCTCTTTCCTTTCTGCTGGTCTTTCCCTGCCTCTGCCGCTGCTTATGATGCTGTTCTTCCCTCTCCTTCCCCTTTTGATGGCTTTGGCAGTGTAAGACTGCCACATCCTTGAGTTTTTGTGCTGCGTGCAATAACTCCATGGTTTCCTTGTTATATTTACTGGGGGTTCCCCCAGAGGTTAGGAACTCCTTTTCTTTCCATATTTCAGCATGGGCTAGTAGCATTCGATAAGCATACTTGCTCTCTGTATACATATTTATTCTTCCCTTTCCCAGTTCTGAAGCTCGGGTAAATGCTACTAGTTCTGATAACTGGGTGCTGGTCCCTGGGGGAAGAGGCTTACTTTCAAATACAGTTACATCACTAACTATGGAATAAACTGCCCTTCATATCCCATTCTCCCCTAATGAACTTCCATCCATATATAGGTTAAGGTCAGGATTAGCTAAGGGGACTTCTAAGCGATCATCTTGGGCGACGTAAGTCTGTACTATAATTTGTTGGCAGTCATGCTCGATTGGTTCCCCATCCTCTGGGAGAAAAAGGGCAGGGTTGAGGGCTACACATGTATGTATCTGAAGCACCAGTTCCTGGTATCTAAGCAGGCGGTTGTCTGATAGCCATAAACTTCCTTTGGCACCTAGTATGCCATTTACATCATGAGTAGTCCAGACAGATCCTTTCCTTGTAGCCTCTGACACTAAGACGGCCACTGCTGCAACTACCTGTAAATAGGGAGGCCAGCCTTTTGCTACTATATTGGTTTCCTTAATTAGATATGCCACTGGTTGTGGGGTTGTCCCACGAGTCTGAGTAAGGACCACAAGAGCTATCTCTGCTCTCTCTGTGACATATAAAGAGAAGTTTTGTCGGCCAGGCACGGTGGCTCAAGCCTGTAATCCCAGCACTTTGGGAGGCCGAGATGGGCGGATCACTAGGTCAGGAGATCGAGACCATCCTGGCTAACAGGGTGAAACCCCGTCTCTACTAAAAAAATCCAAAAAACTAGCCGGGCCAGGTGGCGGGTCCCTGTAGTCCCAGCTACTCGGGAGGCTGAGGCAGGAGAATGGCGTAAACCTGGGAGCCGGAGCTTGCAGTGAGCTGAGATCTGGCCACTGTACTCCAGCCTGGGCAACAGAGCCAGACTCCGTCTCAAAAAAAAAAAAAAAAAAAAGAGAGAGAGAGAAGTTTTGTCCTGTGGGAAGGCTTAAAGCTGGAGCTTGTTCTAGGACATGCTTTAAGGTTTTGAAGGCTGTTTCTGCCCTTGGTTCCCATTCTACTACAGGCGCATTTGTCCTCTGGGTCTCCTTGATTAGAGTATAGAGGGGCCTGGCTATCTCGTTGTATCCAGAGATCCATAGTCGGCAAAAGTTGGTGATTCTAAGGAACCCCTTCAATTGTCTTAATGTCTTAGGGTGAGGATAAGCCCATATAGGCTGTATCCATTCCTTGCCAAGGGCCGTGGTCCCTCTGGCTAAGATTAGGTCTAGATATTTGACCTGCTATAGGCAAAGCTGTTCCTTTGACCTAGACGCCTTGTACCCTTGATTAGCTAGAAAGCTCAAGAGATCTAGAGTAGCCTGTTGGCATGAGGCTTCCGAACTGGTAGCCAAATGTAAATCGTCCACATGCTGAAGGACCAGAGTGCCTGGACTTTGGAAGTGGCCTAGATTTTGGGCCAGTGCTGATCAAACAGATGAGGGCTGTCCCTAAACCTATAGGGCAAGATCGTTCATGTAAATTGGGATGTGTGGTCTGTGGGATTCTCAAAGGCAAAGAGAAACTGGGAGTCAGAGTGCAGAGAAATACAGAAGAAGGCATCCTTGAGAACAGTGAACCATTCTGCTTCCTCTGGTATTTGAGAGAGCAGGGTATAGGGGTTGGGTACAACTGGATATAGAGGAATTACTGCCTCACTGATGAGTCTAAGATCTTGCACTCGTCTCCACTGACCATTTATTTTAGGTACTCCTAGAATTGGGGTGTTGCAGGGACTGCTGCATTTCATTACTACACCTTGAGCTCTTAAATGTTTAACAATATTCTGTAATCCTTTATGAACTTCAGGCCTTAAGGGATATTGACTTTGATAAGGAAAAGTGGTGGGGTCTTTCTGCCTGATTTGAACTGAGTGGAGATTTTTTGCCCTTCCAAATTGTCCTTCCAAGGCCCAGACTTGAGGGTTGATTCCCTCCTCGAATAGGGGACAACAGATGGGTAACTTGTTCTCCATGTTCACGTAGATAATAGCTCCAGCTTTGGCCAACATATCCCTCCCTAATAAGGGTGTGGAACTTTCAGGCATAACAAGAAAGGCATGTGAAAAGAGCAAAATCTCCCAATTACAACTGAGGAAGTGGGAGAAATACCTGGTTACAGGCTCTCCCAGGATTCCTTGGATGGTAACAGACCTTGAGGACAGTCGTCCAGGACAGGAGATTAACACTGAGAAGGCCACACTAGTGTCCAGGAGGAAGTCAATATCCTGGCCCTCAATGGTTAAACATACCTGGGACTCAGTAAGGGTGATGACATGAGCTGGCACTTGCCCCAGGCACCCTCAGTCCTGTCATTGGATCATCTGGTTGGGGGTTTCTGACCCAGAGAATCATTGCACTCTGGGTCAGTGTGCCTTCCAGTGATTGCCTCAGCATAGTGGACATAGATGAGAGGGCTGCTTGCTTCTCAGTGGACAATCTTTTTTAAGGTGTCCTTGTAAACTACACTGGTAACAAGCCCCACTGGGTGATTGGCCTGCTCCATTTTCTGTCCTCTCTGAACCACCAAGGTTTGCTTGTCTGAAGGCCATGACTAAGGCTGCAGTCTTTCTCTGATCTTGCTTTTCCTTTTGGGCCTGATCTTCTTGGTCCCTATTATAGATGTTGCCAGGTTTAATAATGCCTACAGATTTTGTTCAGGGACCAAGGCTCACTTTTGGAGCTTTCTCCTGATATCTGCAGCTGATTGGGTAATAAACTTATCTTTGAGGATCACTTGACGCTCTAGTGAGTCAGGTGATAGGGGAGTATATTTCCTTAAGGCCTCTCGTAGCTGCTTGAGGAAGGTGGAAGGATCGTCTTCCTTTCCCTGAGTTACGGTGGACATCATTGAACAATTCATGTGCTTTTTCCTAATTCTCCTTAGTCCTTCCAGAACACAGGTCAACAGATGACTATGACTCCAGTCCCCATGATCTGAGTCGAGGTCCCAATAGGGATCCATACTGGGGATGGCTTGCTGACTGGTAGGGAATCTGTCTCTTTTTTTGGCTGTCATTCTATCATTTACTTGACCAAGATGCCAGGTGTCTCCAAACTCTCAGGCTGCAGCTAAGACCACATTATTTTCATTAAAGGCTAGGGTTTGATCTAACAATAGCATGACATCTCTCCAAGTGAGAGCGAAGGTTTGCCCTAGACCACGCAGGACATCTGTGCACCTATCAGGATCATCTGAAAGCTTCCCCAGATCTACCATGATCTGCTTTAAGTCAGAGAGGGAGAAGGGGACATGTATCTGGTTTGGGCCAAATTCCCATCCCCTTACAGTTTGAAGGGGATGTAACCTATAGCACGGGAGTTTTTGTGGTCCTTTGGAGATCTCTTTGCTTGTCTCCTTCTGAGTGAGGGAGAATAGAGGAGACTTTTCATTAATAGGAAGGGAAACTATAGGGAGGCTAGGATATGGGGGTAAGCTGAGAGGTCATCCTGTGGAGTGTAAATTGCAAGTTTGCATAGTTGTGGATTCTCCTTCAATGAAAAGAAAGCTTGGACATAAAGTATTTCACTCCATTTGCCTTCCCTCTTACAGAAAAGGTCAAGCTGCAGGATAGTATTATAATTTGTACTTCCCTCAGTGGTCATTTTTCCCCAACAGAGAGAGAGAGAGTATTGGGGCCAGGCTGTAGTACAGAAAAAAAAAAATGAGCCACCTCTTTTTCAGGGTTTGTGGGTCAAATTAGTTCCAATGACTTAGGATGCATTTCAAGGGTGAGCCTGTTGATGCCTGAGTGTTTCCCATCCGAAAGGAAAAAACGCCTGCGGGTTTCTTTTGTTTGTTTCTCCCCCTGCCCAAGAACCTGCAACAGTCCCTGGACCCTGCTGATTGGAATAGTTGCACTCACCGACGCAGCAGCGGAAACACTAGTTTTCCTCCTAAACCACAAGGAGAATCGGGAAGGTCAGATTTAGTGACCCTTACTGATGAATTCTCGAAAACCTACACCCTTGCCTGTCCTCCTAGACCACAGAAGACTGAGAAAAATCAGATTTAGAGGCCCTTACCGATGCATTCTCAAAAACCTGTTAGAATCATAAGTGTTCCCCTGTTAGTATTGGAACTTTATCCCTGTCCTACAAAGATGTTATGCCCCAAAAGTGAAGTGGAGGGCCATACCCTGAGGGAGGGAAGGGATATCCAGGGTTGGAAGAGTAATACCTTTTGTCCTCTCTTGAATAGGAAAGATATCATTTCTGAGGCTCCCCATACTCTAGCTTCAGGAATAGTTTTGTTAGGCCTGCAAGTCTGAGGAGGTATCCTAAAATTCCAGATAAGATAGTCCCCTGCCCTGACAGGGCTGTGTGCAAGAATTGTGTCTTTCTGATTAGTGAGCCCAGGTGCCTAAAGAAGGGAATAGAGTCCTGGAGTTTATACTAGAAATCATTCTTGTAGGAGAAACTACAAAAGCACCAGAGACAGGGAGTGGATTTTAGAAGTGAGATCAGCCTCAGAGAAGAGAGGTGAGAGGAAGTTTGTCTGACAAGCATTAGGACCCAGGAGGCAGGATCAGGATAGATAGGATAGATGGGTGAGTCTCGCTTGGTCCATGTGACCTTAAGAGTTCCGCTCATGGCTGCAGGGTCAACCAACTTGTTGTCGGGACCCCAAAGCTGAATGGCTTTCCTCTCTGTCAATCCTCAGCTCAGCCCAGAAGTACAGGGAAAGAGGAAGCTGGTTCCAGGCAAACCAATGCTCCAAACTCTGAAGAGTTGGGGGGTTGTTACAGAGCCCTTTCCCAGAAAGCCTGACACCCATGTCTTTAGTCCAGCGGCCACGCTAATCACTTTTAACTGGCTGATAGGTGTCTGGCAGTTAGCCGCCAAATTCTAAGGAAAAATAAGACAGAATAGCAAACGAAAGGGGTCTGATGGTATTCACTGCTTGGTGATAGTCCCTGTTCAGGTGCCAAAATGTGTTCGGAATGTATTCCTTCCGATGGATACTTGGTCTCGCTGACTTCAGGAATGAAGTTGTGGACCCCAATGGTGAGTGTTACAGCTCTTAAAGGTGGTGCCTCCAGAGTTGTTTGTTACTCTGAGTGGGTTTGTGGTCTCGCTGACTTCAGGAGTTAAGCGACGGACCTCCACAGTGAGTGGTACAGCTCATAAAGGTAGTGCAGCCCCAAAGAGTGAGCAGCAGCAAGATTTATTGTGAAGAGCGAAAGGACAAAGCTTCCACAGCTTGGAAGGGGACCCTAACGGGTTTGCTGCTGCTGACTGGGTGGCCAGCTTTTATTCCCTTATTTGGCCCCACCCACATCCTGCTGATTGGTCCATTTCACAGAACGCTGATGGGGGCATTTTCACAGAGTGCTGATTGGTGCATTTACAAACCTTTAGCTAGACAGAAAAATTCTCCAATTCCCCGCTCCACCCAGCAACTCCAGCTGACTTCACCTCTCACCTGTAATCCCAACACTTTGGGAGGCCAAGACCAGTGGATCATGAGGTCAAGAGATTAGACCATCCTGGCCAACATGGTAAAACCCCATCTCTACTAAAAATACAAAAATTAGCTGGGTGTGGTCGTGTATGCCTGTAATTCCAGCTACTCGGGAGGCTGAGGTAGGAGAATCACTTGAACCCAGCAGGCGGAGGTTGCAGTGAGCTGAGATCGCACCATTGCACTCCAGTCTGGGCGACAGAGCAACACTCAAGAAAAAAAAAGCAAAAGAAAAAAAGAACTGAACTAAATCATATCACTGCTCAAGTTCCATAACAATGCCTAAGTAGAACATGCAAAAATGACAGATTTGATATCTGTGTGTGTGTGTCTCCGTTTGAAACTATTTCAATTATTACACATTTTTCAACATACACAGAAAATGTAAAACACAACTTTAAAATGTGGAAGCAAAATTATTGTCAACCCATTATTCAATATCCAGTAAAAATATTTTCCAGAAATGAAAGTGAAACACAGGTACTACAAAATGAAGAAAATCAACAACAGATTTATTCTAAAAGAAAACTAAAAGAATGTCTTTAGGGCAAAGGAAAATTATATTAGCGAGAACCTTGGAATTTTAGAAATGAAGGAAAGCAACAGAAATGATAAATAACTGGGTGAATATAATATTTTTCTCTGCCCACATTCTTCAAAGTATTTACACCCACTGAAAGAAAATGAATATGGCATAGTCGGGGGAGTTAATATACATCATATAATATATAACTGTAAAACAAAGTAGTTAGGTTTAAGGAATTATCTGTCTGAGCAATTTCTACATTTTATTTAAAGTGGTGAAAGCTTACCTAAAGGAATTACAAAATGTTATACATGCATATTATAATTCATAAAAGTACTAAAAATCATATTAGAGATCTAGTCAAAAAAGAAAGCAGATAAAATGCAATAATGAATTTATTCAAATAATCTAAAAGAAGGAAACAAGGTAGGAGAGGAACTGAAAACAGAAAATCATAATATAATAAAATGATAGCCTTGAATTACACTAAATATAAACAGCCTAAACATAAAAATCAATTAATTAAACTAAACATGATGGATTAAAAAAATCATCTAAATACTCTTCAATGAAAAGTCAAAATACCTGCATTAATATTGTAACCACCCAATGGATTCACCTTGCTACTTTGTAGACAGAGCTAATTGATAAAGACAGGGGAATTGCAATAGAGAAAGAGTAATTCACACAGAACTGGCAGTTTGGGAGACAGAAGTTTTATTATCACTCAAATCAGTATCCCTAATCATTCAGGTGTCAGAATTTTTAAGGATAATTTGGTGGGCGGGGAAGGCCAGTGAGTTGAGAGTGCTGACTGGTTGGATTGGAGATGAAATCATAGGGAATTGAAGCTCTCTTCTTGTGTTGATTCAGTTCCTGGGTGGGGGTCACATAATTGGAGGAGTTAGTTTACCAATCTGAGTGGTGCCAGCTGATATATCAAGTGTGGGGACTGCAAAATTTCTCAAGCACTGATCTTAGGAGCAGTTTATGGAGGGCCAGAATCTTGTAGCCTCCAGCTGCATGACTCCTAAGCAATGATTTCTAATCTTGTGGCTAATTTGTTGGTCCTACAAAGTCGGTTTAGTCCCCAGGCAAGGAGGAGATTTGCCTTGTGAAAGGGCTGTTATCTTCTTTGTTTTAAACTATAAAGTTCCTCCCAAAGTTGGTTCAGCCTACACCCAGTAATGAACAAGGACAGCTTGGAGATTAGAAGCAAGGTGGAGTTGGTTAGGTCAGATGTCTTTCACTGTCTCAATTGCAATTTTGCAATGGCAGTTTCAATATCAGAAAATGTAACCTTAGGAATTTTAAAAAATTACCAGGGAAAAAAGGAACATGACATACTAATAGGATCAATTCTTTAAAATTTTTTTTTTGCAAAAATTGTAACAGTAGAAAAATTATGACAGTGAGAGAGATGTGATCGAACTAACTCCTCCATCTTGCTTCTAACCTCCAAGCTGTCTTTGTTCATTTCTGAGCATAGGCCAAATTAATTTTGGAAGAAATTTAGATTATAGTTTATTTTATTTTATTTTATTTTATTTTATTTTATTTATTTAGAGACGGAATCTTGCTTTGTCATCAGGCTGGAGTGCAGTGGCATGATTGACTCACTGCAACCTCTGCCTCCCAGATTCAAGCGATTCTCCTGCCTCAGCCTCCCAAGTAGATGGGTGTACAAGCATGCACCACCACGCCCAGCTAATTTTTGTATTTTTAGTAGTGAGGGGGTTCCACCATGTTGACCGGGATGTTCTCTATCTCTTGACGTCGTGATCTGCCCACCTTGGGCTCCCAAAATGCTGGGATTACAGGCATGAGCCACTGCACCTGGCCCTATAGTTTAATTTTGAAATAAAGATGACACCAGTCCTTTTCCAAAACAAACCTCCTTCTTGCGTGGGGACTAGACTCATTTTTTAGGATTAAAAAATTGGTCACAAGATTAGACATTATCTTAGGAGTCATGCAACTAGAGGCAACAAGATTCTAAACCTCCCCAAATTGCTTCTGGTAATAGCATCACTATTGTAAAGCTTAAGATTGGTGCTTGAGATATTTTTCATACAATTCATTCAATCAGCTGATCAGCTGGTGTCACCCAGATTAGTAAACTCTCTCATCTGATCTTGTTGTCCCCACCAAGGAACTCACTCAGTGGAAGAGGTCAGCTTCCACTCCCTATTATTTCAACCCTGACCTGAATAATCAGCACTCCCCACTCCCTAGACCCTTACCCACAAATTGTCCTTAACAAACCACAGTGTCTTGAGTTTTCAGAGAGACTTATTTTAGTAATAATAAAACTCTCGTCTCTTGGTCAGTCAGCTCTACATGAATTAAACTCTTTATTGCTATTCCTCTGTCTTGATAAGTCAGTTCTATCTGGTCAGTACGCAAAATAAAATCATTGATCAGTTACATCATCAAGAATATACTCTAATCCCAAATGTGTATAGACCTAACAAAATATCTTAAAACATATGAAAAAAATGAAAGAACTGAAATGAGAAATAGATAAATTCATAATTATATTGTTGGCCTCAATAATTATCTCCATGATTGATAGAACAAATAGTTAGAAATCAGAAAATGCATAAAATATCTGAACCGTGCCATCATTCAGTTTGACTTAATTGGTATTTATAGAACAAGCCACTTGACAACAGTGGTATGCATAGAATACATATTCTATTCAAGTGTGCATGAAACATGTACCAAGATAGTGTGCTGGTCCATAAACTCAACCTGAACAAATTAAAGACTTGAAGTCATACAAACTCTGCTATCTAACCTCAACAAATGATATCAGAAATCAAAAATAGAAAATATAAAGAAAAATGTCCAAATACCTGAAAATTGCAGAAAACAATTGTAAATAACCCACAGACTAGAAGTCACAGAGACATTAGAGAAAAATATTTTAAACTGAATAAAACTGAAAATATCACATATCAAAGGGTGTGTGATGCTGCTACAGTGCAGTTAAAGGAGAAATTCAGAATGTCCAATGTTAGGAATTCAAAAAAGAGACTTAAATCAATAATCTAAACCTTAACTTAAAACAAATTTGAAACAGCAAATCAAACGAAGAACAGAATCAGTAAGATTTAAAACAAAATAGCATAGCCAGGCATGGTGGTGTGTGCGTGTAGTCCCAATTACTTGGGAGGCTGAGGCAGGGAAATTCCTTGAACCCAGGAGACGGAGGTTGCAGTGAGCCAAGATCATGCCACTGCACTCCTGCCTGGTGACAGACCAAGACTCCATCTCAAAAACAAACAAAACAAAACAAAACAATAAAATAACAATATAGAAAATAAATGAAAGCAAAAAAAAATTTCTTAAAAAGACCAATAAAATTGATACATTTCTATCAAGAATAACAAAGACAAAGGCCCAAATTACCAATATCAGCAATGAAATAAGACATATTACTGCACCCCTGACAGATATTAAATGAATAGGGGAAAACTACAAACAGCTCAATGTCAGTAAGTCTGACATTTTAAATCAAATGAGTCTGTTCCTTGAAAGACAAAACTATCAAAGTTCATGGAAGAAAAGATAACCTGAAAAATTTGTTTATTAAAGAAATCAAATTCACAGCTAAATCTTTTCAGAAAGAAAATACCAGGCCAACGTATTTTATCTGGAGAAATCTCACAAACATTTATGAAGAAATATTTTAATTCTTCATAATCTTTTTTGTAAAAGGAATACTTCTCAACAAATTTCATGAAGTCAGCGTTACTCTAATATCCAAACCAAAGACATTACAAAGAAATAAATCTACAAACCATTATGTGTTATGATATTAAACAAAAACATTCTCAACAAAACAAAGCAATTATTTATCCAGAGATAAATCTACAGACCAGTATCTTTTATGTTATTAGAAATAAAATTCTCAGTTTAATTTTTCTGAAAATCAAATCCAACAGTATACAAAAAGGATCCTGGTCCTGGAGATTGGAGAGGTTATCCTGGAATGCAAGGCCAGTTTAACAGTTGGAAATAATCCTCAGTTGTCCTATAAACATAATAAGTAGAAAATACCACATAGTTATATCAGTAGATGTAGAAAAAGCATGTGACAAAATTTCTCACTAATTCATAATTAAAAATTGGCCAATAGTAATAGGAGAAAATTTTCATAATGTTATAACATCCAAAAAAAAAAAAAAAAAATCCTGCAAGTAACGTCATCAGAAATGCAAAAATCCTGGAAATCCTGGAAAGATCTCTTAAACAGCCAATCTTAGGTTCTACGGTAGTGATGTTATCTGTAAGAGGAATTGGAAAAGTTGCATATCTTTTGACCTCTCGAATAATGGCTGGCAATAGTTTATGCCTACACCTTAGCAGGATTCAGGATCCTCTGTCCTCCTAGCCAGATGGCCTCATATTAGCTTCACAAAGGTAGTTGAGTTTGGGGGAAGGGTTATTATTATTTAAACTATAAACTAAATGTCTCCAAAGTAAGCTTGGCTTAAGCCCAGAAATAATTAAAGACAGCTTGAACACTAAAGGCTAGAAGATTGGCTAGATCAGCTCTCCTGCACTACCATAACTTTCTCACTGTTACAATTTTTGTAAAGGTTGTTTTATCACCATTCCTTTTCAACATTGTAGTGGAAATTTTAATGGAGCAAGAAAGCAAGAAAAGTAAGTTAAAAGCTTACCAATGAAAAGGAAGAAATGAAACTATCTCTTTTCACAGATAAGATTTTCAAACAAAGAGCCCAAGGGATTTTAAAGTTACATTTCTCATAGAACTGTTACTCAAATGAATAGAAAATCCATATACACACAGCTACACACAAATAATTATAGCAGGTTTATTCATAATCATCAAAAACTGGAAATAATCCAAATGTTGCTCACGTAAAGAACAGGTAAACTGCTATTTATCCACATAATAGAATCTACTCAACTGTAAATATAAACTATCAAGGTACCCAACAAAGTAGATGATTGTCAAACACAACACATTAAGCTAAGGCACAGAAAGTTTGATTTCTTTACATGACTTTCTGGAAGACCCAACAATAATAAGGACTTAAAGGAGATCTGGGGTTTAAGGTAAAGTAAGAGTTTGACGACCAAGTGAAAGCATCTAATGTACACCAAAAATAGTGAAATTTGCTATATGTAAACTAAAATTCATAAAGAGAAGTAGTAAAATATTTCATAATTTAATCATTTATTTGTTTGTTTGTTTGTTTGTTTATTTATTTATTTATTTATTTATTTATTTATTTATTTATTTATTTTCTAGAGCAAAAGGGAGAAGGAGCAGAACAGAGGTGGCTCAATGGCAGCACAGGTTTACTGGGAGAAAGACCTGTGGTGTGGGGTGGAGGGAAACAAACTAGCACCAGGTCCCCTTTTCCCCGGACAGGCCTGGACCCGAGAGGTCTGGGATTGTTGCGAAAATGGGGTGGGGGCCGTGTATTCGGTCGCTGATAAGGAAGGAATTTTCAGTGGTTAGGGCTAGGCCTGGGACCTGTCCAACTGTATGTTTCCCATGGTCCAGGCCCTGGTGGAATTTTCCACTCTAAGCCGAGTTTGTAAAATCGTAACGGTCTGCAAATGGCATGGCTTGGGTTAACATTTATGCCTTCTTTTTTCTTGTAGATCCCAAAGACAAATATTAATAAAATGATTCTTTAATATCTATTGCAAGTGAGCATAATGCATATTATTTAAAATTGTTAAAATTATTGTGGACATTGAGTCAAAATTTAAATTAAGAACACATAGTAATAAAATGGTTTATATTTCTATTTTTAGTATTCTGAATCTTGTATTCTTTATAATGCTAGCATTAGAGCGCTTCTACAATGAATGAGGTCAAGGCTTTGAGGTACATTTATTTAGATGTTAAAAAGCTGAAGAATATAATTTGAAAATTTACAAAATTAAATCATAGCTGCATTAAAATAACTTCTCTTAGCAACAGAAACAAACCTGAAGATACAGAAAATTCATGTATTCAGTTCAAGCAATTGAAGCACAACTCTGACAATAAAAATAATACCTTTGCAATGAAAATTCAAACACAAGAGTAGCAGTGCCTTCTGCTTCTACTACTCAGATGCTGTCTTCACAGCCTTTCTCCTGATTTATATGACAAGCCAGAAGTCATTGATGGTTAAACACAATGGCTTTAAAATAGTTTCAATGACTTTTTCAAATTTTTTTTGTATGTAGTAAGCCAAAGGAAAACAGAGATGAAATTATTTCTGTTGAGAAAATAACAATAATACATACAGTTTCTTCATACACAAAAAGAACGCTTTCAAAGTATCTTCAGTGAAAAGTACTAACCAAAGTCCAAGTGTTAAGATTTATTATGCCCACCAGAGATGACAAGGCAGTTTACATTTGCTGTTGTTACTGTGATTGGAAAATGAAAACGACGGACCCCAGTTCATTCTGCAAAAAATGAAAAAAAAAAAAAAAAAAA